>NC_053498.1:120667193-120967193 GCF_905171775.1 Rana temporaria
GGATAGAACCCCCAGTCAGGTTAGAAGTAGGATAGAACCCCGGTCAGGTTAGAAGTAGGATAGAACCCCGGTCAGGTTAGAAGTAGGATAGAACCCCGGTCAGGTTAGAAGTAGGATAGAACCCCGGTCAGGTTAGAAGTAGGATAGAACCCCGGTCAGGTTAGAAGTAGGATAGAACCCCGGTCAGGTTAGAAGTAGGATAGAACCCCGGTCAGGTTAGAAGTAGGATAGAACCCCGGTCAGGTTAGAAGTAGGATAGAACCCGGTCAGGTTAGAAGTAGGATAGAACCCCGGTCAGGTAGAAGTAGGATAGAACCCGTCAGTTAGAAGTAGGATAGAACCCAGGTCAGGTTAGAAGTAGGATAGAACCCCGGTCAGGTTTAGAAGTAGGATAGAACCCCGGTCAGGTTAGAAGTAGGATAGAACCCAGGTCAGGTTAGAAGTAGGATAGAACCCCGGTCAGGTTAGAAGTAGGATAGAACCCCGAAAAAAAAAATAACCCCCCCCGGGGGGTTCAGGTTAGAAGTAGGATAGAACCCCAGTCAGGTTAGAAGTAGGATAGAACCCCGGTCAGGTTAGAAGTAGGATAGAACCCCCGGTCAGGTTAGAAGTAGGATAGAACCCCGGTCAGGTTAGAAGTAGGATAGAACCCCGGTCAGGTTAGAAGTAGGATAGAACCCCGGTCAGGTTAGAAGTAGGATAGAACCCCGGTCAGGTTAGAAGTAGGATAGAACCCCGGTCAGGTTAGAAGTAGGATAGAACCCTGGTCAGGTTAGAAGTAGAATAGAACCCCGGTCAGGTTAGAAGTAGGATAGAACCCCCGGTCAGGTTAGAAGTAGGATAGAACCCGGTCAGGTTAGAAGTAGGATAGAACCCCGGGTCAGGTTAGAAGTAGGATAGAACCCTGGTCAGGTTAGAAGTAGGATAGAACCCAGGTCAGGTTAGAAGTAGGATAGAACCCCGGTCAGGTTAGAAGTAGGATAGAACCCAGGTCAGGTTAGAAGTAGGATAGAACCCCCGGTCAGGTTAGAAGTAGGATCTTACTTAAGGCGGCGTAGTGTAAACACGCTAGGCTACGCCGTCTTAAGATTGCACGGCCGAACCTGAATCTACCTACAGTATGTATGTTGGAGTGATGTAGCCCTCGGTAAGAGATGCCGAGGGATATAAGAAAGAAGGAAATCCAGACCATGAAGTGCAGATAATCCGAATGTGGAAATGTTCAGGATTCCTAGAAAGAAAAAGACATCCATCCCCCAATGTGGTTATTGGAACCGCATGTCGCAGGATAGTGCCAGACATACAATCCGCACGATCAGATGGTTGTGATAATTACTCGGGATTAATAATAAAGAAAAGACAAAGGCATGTCCCAGTTGAAGTTCTCTTTGCTGGAGATAAACTTGGCTCCTTTCTCGTCAATATGCTTCCAAGTATTCCTTGGATACATTTGTGAATGTCTGTATTGTGGTTTGTCAGTGAAATATTGCTGAACACAAGCGTATGTGAGTCGGGTCTCCCAGCAATGGAAAAGGAGACATTTTCCAATATCTGTGCAGATAATTAATGGGACTCTACAGAGCAGAATTTGGAGTCCAATTAATGTTAAAAGGGATCTTGTGAAGAGGGTCCGGGGGGAAATATGATTTCGTGGAACAATGAAACAGTATTTTTTATTTATAGAGCATGCAATCCTGTTCATATGATTTTCATATTCCGTAATGTTGCAGTTCAATGGCATCATAAGGTAAGGGTGAGCTCAGACGTGTTGAGATTCTGGTCCAAACTTACCTGTAGTGCCTACCAAGAAACTTTCTCTGCACTGGGTCAGACATAAGTGGCCAAGGCATTCCTCATAGCGGCACTTTGTATACATGTGCGGAATGCCCCAGCTCCAGAATTGGCCCAGTGCTGTAAAAAAAATACAAGGTAGGTTTGGACTGGGATCCAAACATGCCCAAACTCATCCTAATCCTCCCAATTACAAGTGGTACCGTGTTTCCCCGAAAATAAGACCGGGTCTTATATTAATTTTAGTCTCAAAAACACACTAGGGCTTATTTTCAGGGTAGGGCTTATTTATTTATGGGAAATAAAATGATGATCTAAAAGTGGTTGTAACCCTAAAAGAAAAAAAATATATATCCTGTTATATTAAAGCACAGTGCTTGTGCTTGATGCTGTGTCATTTACCCCTAAATCAATAAAATATTCCTGCGTCCCCTGTCTTCTCTCCGTCTCCCCCAGTCAGGTCAGTATTTTGACATCATTTAAAAAAAAAAACATCTTGCTTAAAATTATGTAATCAGTTTTAATAAAAAGATTATACTGGTATAAGTGTATATACTGGCAGTTTTATCAGAAATACGGTACGGTACCTTTCTAACAGATCCCCTGGGCCCGCACGTGATCTGCTCTTCTCCGCTCCGAGATCCCTGCTGACGTCAACCTGCTCCGAGCTGTGAGATGGGAGGGGCCCCAGACGTCAGCCAAATGGAGGGAAGAGCCGAGATCTCCGTCAGCCCGCTCTGAGCTCTGAATAGGGAGGGGCCGCAGACGTCGCCGGGAGAAGAAAAGATCCTGCCGACGTCAGCCTGCTCCGAGCTCTGAAGAGCAAAGGGCTGCAGATGTCACCCGGGAGGAGAGAAAGAAACCTCCGGCAGAGCGGTGGCTGTAAATACCGTATGGAAATATTAAATACAGTTACAAACGGAGACGCACACTTATACCAGTTTAACCATTTTTTTAATGAGCGTTACTAGGGCTTATTATCGGGGTAGGGCTTATATTGCAGCCCACCCCGATAATCCAGGTAGGGCTTATTTTCGGGGTAGGGTGTATTTTTGGGGAAACACGGTAGTAGGGTTGATTTGTTGCAGGTATTAACTCAGCGCTTTACATAGTGTATACAGTGCCATGAAAAAGTATTCATACCCCTTGATATTTTCCACATTTTGTTATGTTACAACCAAAAACTTAAATGTATTTTATTGGAATTGTATGTGATAGACCAACACAAAGTGGCACTTAATTGTGAAGTGGAAGGAAAATGATAAATGGTTTTCAATTTTTTTTACAAATAAATATGTGAAAAGTGTGGTGTACATTTGTATAGCGCCCCCCTGAGTCATTACTTTGTAGAACCTCCCTTCACTGCAATTACAGCTGCAAATCTTTTTGGGGATGTCTCTACCAGCTTTGCACATCTAGAGAATGATATTTTTGCCCATTCTTTGTAAAATAGCTCAAGCTCTGTCAGATTGGATGGAGAGCGTCTGTGAACAGCAATTTTCAAGTCTTGCCACAGATTCTCAATTGGATTTAGGTCTGGACTTTGACTGGGCCATTCTAACACATGAATATGCGTTGATCTAAACCATTCCATTGTAGCTCTGGCTGTATGTTTAGGGTTGTTGTCCTGCTGGAAGGTGAACCTCCACCCCAGTCTCAAGTCTTTTGCAGACTCTTAACAGGTTTTCTTCTAATGCTTTAAGATGCTGCTTTAAGGCAAGTACAGTGTGAAAAAAGGCAATCGCTGGCCAGCTGCTCGATACATTAGAATACTTAGCTCTAGAATGGAATTAGACTCTAAAGGGGGACACTGGTGAAGGAAGGAAATATCAGTAAAGGAACATGAATGGGTAGTCTGACAATGTACAGTAATGGAACGTACTGTTCTGCACTAATGGTATTCTGTAAAGAAATACAACGTGTGTACTAGTATTCTGTATTGTAATAGAACCCATTTATTGGTGATCTGTACTGTAATAGAACCAGTGTACTGATATTCTGTACTGTAATAGAACCAGTGTACTGATATTCTGTACTGTAATAGAACCCGTGTACTGATATTCTGTACTGTAATAGAACCCGTGTACTGGTATTC
The DNA here is from genome assembly GCF_905171775.1 of Rana temporaria. NCBI lineage: Eukaryota > Metazoa > Chordata > Amphibia > Anura > Ranidae > Rana > Rana temporaria. The sequence goes on from NC_053498.1 coordinate 120,671,080, forward strand.
TGTACCGTAATATAACCCGTGTACTGGTATTCTGTATAGAAATAGAAGCCATTTACTGGTGTTCTCTACTGTAATAGAACCAGTGTACTGATATTCTGTACCGTAATATAACCCGTGTACTGGTATTCTGTACCGTAATATAACCCGTGTACTGGTATTCTGTACTGTAATAGAACCCGTGTACTGATATTCTGTACTGTAATAGAACCCGTGTACTGGTATTCTGTACTGTAATAGAACCTGTGTACTGGTATTCTGTACTTTAAGGCCTCGTACACACGATAGGTTAACCAGAGGACAACGGTCTGAAGGACCGTTTTCATCGCTCAAAACCGATCGTGTGTGGGCCCCATTGGTTATTTAACCTTCGGTTAAAAAAAAGCCAACTTGCTTTAAAATTAACCGATGGATTGGTAACCGATAGGTCAAAACTGATCGTTAGTAGGCACAACCATCGGTTAAAATTCCGCGCATGCTCAGAATCAAGTCGACGCATGCTTGGAAGCATTGAACTTCGTTTTTTTCAGCACGTCGTTGTGTTTTACGTCACCGCGTTCTGACACGATCGTTTTTTTAACCGATGGTGTGTAGGCGTGACGGACCATCAGACAGCTTCATCGGTTAACCGATGACAACGGTCCTTCAGACCGTTGTCATCGGATGGACTGATCGTGTGTACGCAGCTTTACTCGTCGCAGAGGACAGAATTCACCTCTATTTGTAGTTCCTTGTGTTCTCCATTGTGTTCTCCATCATTGAACCATCTTCTGGCTTTGTGGCCCCTACAGCTTGGCCATAGCTTCATCGGTTAACCTAGGACAACGGTCCTTCAGAACCCGTGTACTGACATTCTGTACTGTAATAGAACCCGTGTACTGGTATTCTGTACTGTAATAGAACCTGTGTACTGATATTCTGTACAGTAATAGAACCCGTGTACTGATATTCTGTACCGTAATAGAACCCGTGTACTGATATTCTGTACCGTAATAGAACCCGTGTACTGGTATTCTGTACCATAATAGAGCCTGTGTACTGGTATTCTGTACTGTAATAGAGCCTGTGTACTGGTATTTGGAATTTGTTAACCGTGCCCGTAAGCATTTTGCACAAGAGCAGACCATTTTTGTTATTTTAAACAGTAGTAGAACATTTTTTATTGTTGTTTTGTACAACAGTGGACCATTTTTTGTTATTTTGTACAGCAGTAAAACATTTATATTGTTATTTTGTACAGTGGTAGAACATGTTTATTATTTTGTGCAGTGGTTGAACATTTCTATTGTTATTTTGTACAGTGGTAGAACATGTTTATTATTTTGTACAGTGGTAGAACATTTCTATTGTTATTTTGTACAATAGCAGACCATTTTTTATTTATTGTTGTACAGCAGTAAAACATTTCTATTGTTATTTCATACAGTGGTAGAACATTTCTATTGTTATTTTGTACAGTGGTAGAACATTTCTATTGTTATTTTGTACAGTGGTAGAACATTTCTATTGTTATTTTGTACAGTGGTAGAACATTTCTATTGTTATTTTGTACATCAGTACAGCATTTTTGTTGTTGTCTTGTACAGTAGTAGAATATTTTAATGTTATTTTTTACAGCAGTAGAAATTTGTTGTTGTTATTTTGTACATCAGTAGAATATTTGTGTTGTTGTTTTTCACAGCAGTAGAACATTTAGTTTGTTGTTATTCTGTTGTTAAGGTGTAACTGGGACTTTCAGTCCCATTTTTTTTTAGTAAGACATTTATAGCTGACATGCCAACATTTCAGTGGTAGCTGATCACCAAGACTGCGGCTTCAGAATGGTGAAATATCTGGGCTTTGCGGAACACTACCCACACTGGTTTGTGGTTTTGTGGGCATGGTAGGGAGAGAAGAGCAGGCTTTTCTCGGGTGGAATGTAACAGTCTATTCTACAATTCACATGCAGGTCTCTCATCGAGCTGTATCTCTCCCTGACCACCATGATGATAGGTTTATTGTATGTGGCTGTCTACCATTGCTGTTAATTCATTCAGTAGGGTTTTATTTATTCCGCGTTTTTTCGCACATTGTAAGGGGGGGGGGGGGGGCAGGATATGACTTGTGTACAGATGTTTGGCAGATTCTTCCATAGACAAGCATAAACGCACACAGCGCGCTGCATATATTATTATAGTATAGTATTGCAAAATGTTAAAAAGAATATAGTACAGATCAGATTTGGCTTGTGTTGTGTTACGAGTATCTGTGGATGGATTGTTCAATCTGGGGTGTTGAAGGATATTATTGGGACAATAACTTATTTAACCACTTCGTACCGATTGGACGTCCATTGACGTCCTTGACTTTGAGCCGGGATATCTGAATGATGGGTACAGCTACAGGCAGGGCCGACATCAGGAATTATGGGGCCCCTTACACCGCTTCAGGCATGGGACCCCTGGATAAAAAAAAGAAAAAAAGAAGAATATATAAAAAAATATATAAAAAAAGGGGGGTGGGTAGCCAATCCGGGGGCCCTTTAATAAATAAAAAAACATAAAAAAAATAAACATTTATTAAAAAAAGGGGGGGGTTGCCACATGGGGCCCTGGGGACCTCTGGGCCCTTTAACCACTTACCCCCCAGGCCATATTGCTGGTCAAAGACCAGAGCACTTTTTTGTGATTCGGCACTGCGTCGCTTTAACTGACAATTGCGCGGTCATGCGACGTGACTCCCAAACAAAATTGGCGTCCTTTTTTCCCCACAAATAGAGCTTTCTTTTGGTGGTATTTGATCTGCATTTTTTAGTTTTTGCGCTATAAACAAAAATAGAGCGACAATTTTGAAAAAAAATAATATTTTTTACTTTTTGCTATAATAAATATCCCCCAAAAATATATAAAAAAACATTTTTTTTCCTCAGTTTAGGCCGATACGTATTCTTCTATATATTTTTCGTAAAAAAAAATTGCAATAAACGTTTATTGATTGGTTTGCGCAAAAGTTATAGTGTTTACAAAATAGGGGGTATTTTTATGGCATTTTTATTAATATTTTTTTTTTTTACTAGTAATGGCGGCGATCAGTGATTTTTTTTTCAGTACTGTGACATTATGGCGGACACTTCGGACACTTTTGACACATTTTTGGGACCATTGGCATTTTTATAGCGATCAGTGCTATAAAAATGCATTGGATTACTATAAAAATTACACTGGCAGTGAAGGGGTTAACACTAGGGCAGGGAAGGGGTTAAGTATGTTCCCTGGGTGTGTTCTAACTGTAGGGGGGGTGGGACTGACTAGGGGAAATGACTGATCTTCTGTTCATACATTGTATGAACAGAAGATCAGCATTTCTCTCCCTGACAGGACCAGAAGCTGTGTAACGAGCGATCACGCCCGCCAGGCACGGGAGTCTCGTGCACGCGCCCCTAGTGGCCTGCGCGAGAGCCGACGTATAGCTACAGGCTCTCGCGCAGGGGAGCCGACCTGCTGCCGTAAAACGATGGCGGCTGGTCGGCAACTAGTTAATAATAATAATAAAATATATATATATATAAAAAAGGGGGGGGTTGCCATCCCTCCCCCCGCCACCCTCCGTTGCTTCTACCGACTTAACGCTGCGATCGGTGAGTCAGAGAACAGATCCGCCAGCCCTGAATGCCTACCATAGAGATTTCCGGCAGACCAGATGGTCGCCAGAGTCTCTATGCTTGTCGGAGGCTGGGCGCAATGTTATGACGTCAAGCCCGGCCTCTGCATTAAAAAAAAACGGCGCCACTTCGGCTAGGAAGCGGTAATCGTATTTTTTTTTAATTTCAGGCTTCCCAGCATAGAGGTGAGATGTGGGGTCTTATTGACCCCCACATATCTCACTGTAAAGAGGACCTGTCATGCTTATTCCTATTACAAGCAATGTTTACATTCCTTGTAATAGGAATAAAAGTGATACAAAAATGTATTTATTTTTGTAAGTATCAAAGTAAAAAGTTTAAATGAAAATTAACAATACATTTTTTTTTTTTTTTTTTAAAGTGCCCCTGTTCCCGGTAGCTCGCACACAGAAGCAAACGCATACGTAAGTCCCGCCCAAACATGAAAACGGTGTTCAGACCACACATGTGAGGTATCGCCGCAAACGTTAGAGCAAGAACAATAATTCTAGCCCTAGACCTCCTCTATATCTCAAAACATGGAACCAGTAAAAAAAGTTAAAACGTCGCCCATGAGGATTTTTAGGTACGGAAGTTTGGCGCCATTCCACGAGCGTGTGCAATTTTGAAGGGTGACATGTTAGGTATCTATTTACTCTGCGTAACTTGATCTTTCACAGTATGCAAAATTGGGCTAACTTTACTGTTTTGGTATTTTTTAATTAATGAAATTGTTTAAAAAAAAAAAGCGTCAGAAAAAATCCCCGGTTTTCTTGTCGGAATTTCCGTTCGTGTGTACAGTGCATAAGAATTGGTACGCTGCAATATAATAAATGTTTGCTTTTGGGTTTATTACCGCTATAAGCAAAAGTCAGTCCAATTCTTTACCATAGCCACAATGAAACACGCTGGTAAATATTAGGAAAGACGACATGTAAATGTTCCTCTTTTGTATTACAGAGAAGTCACATGACACTGCAGATGACACTGTATGTTTATGGTGAAACTTTAAAGACGATCTCTGTGTTAAACAAATATTATCTAAATATAAGTCATGTGTAATCGTATATGAATCTCGGTGTAATTTGAGTATTTCTTCCAGATCTGTGCAGTAATTCAGTGTGAGACTTTCCCTCTGTGCAGGAGCTTCCCGTAATACAGACCGATCACTAGTGGTGGCTGGTGCTCAACATTTTTGGGGGGCGCAAACAAACTGAAAAATACTGAAACAAAAACATCAAATTCAGCCTCTCCGTGCCATCATAGGCAGCCACTGTGCCCATCATATTCAGCCATTGTGTCATCGTATGCAGCCAATGTGCCCATCATATGCAACCACTGTGCCAATCATATGCAGCCAACTGTGCCCATCATATACAGCCACTGTGCCCCTCATATACAGCCATTGTGCCCATCATATTCAGCCATTGTGTCATCGTATGCAGCCAATGTGCCCATCATATGCAACCACTGTGCCCATCATATGCAGCCACTGTGCCCCTCATATACAGCCATTGTGCCATTGTATGCAGCCACTGTGTCATCGTATGCAGCCACTGTGCCCATCATATGCAACCACTGTGCCCATCAAATGCAGCCACTGTGCCCATCATATGCAACCACTGTGCCCATCATATGCAGCCAACTGTGCCCATCATATACAGCCAACTGTGCCAATCATATGCAGTCAACTGTGTCCATCATATGCAGCCACTGTGCCCATCATATACAGCCAACTGTGCACATAATATGCAGCCACTGTGCCCATCATATACAGTCACTGTGCCCATCATATAAAGCCAACTGTGCCCATCATATAAAACCAAATGTTCCCATCATATGCAGCCACTGTGCCCATCATATACAGTCAACTGTGCCCATCATAAGCAGCCAACTGTGCCCATCATAAGCAGCCACTGTGCCCATCATATGCAGCCACTGTGCCCATCATAAGCAGCCACTGTGCCCATCATATGCAGCCACTGTGCCCATCATATACAGCTTATTGTGCCCATCATATGCAGCTAACTGTGCCCATCATATGCAGCCACTGTGACACCCGCCCGCCCGCTTGCTCGCTCACTGTCTGCCCGGCACTTATCCCATTGTGGTGGCGGGTCAGGCAGCGGATGACGGTGGCGAGCTGCTGTGTCCTCCGTGCATCTCTTCTTGCCTTCTGCTAGGCGGCCAATTGGATCGCTTGTGCCTTCAGCCAATAAGGTGACGGGTATTAGTCCCGCGCCCCTTGATTGGCTAAGAAGCGGTTCAGTGTTAGAAAAGCGAACATTCATTCGCTTTTCTAACACACCTGGGTGGACTGTGAGCCCAATGCTTTGTGCTCCAAGTTCACCTTTTTTGAAGCCTATTAGAGAATATGGCTCTAATCAGGTGCTTCAAAAAAACACCCCCGAAAAGGGGCCCGGATGCCTGAATAGGAGGTGGCAGCGGCGGCCATGGATAGATTCATGCTATCCATGAATCTATCCTTGATACATATGGGGGGGTGGCTGGATAGAGGGGGCGGCGCCCATGCCCCCTAATGGTTGCACCGCCACTGCCACTCACTGCTGCTCTCTCTCCTTGTGCAGGGTGGGTAGTCTTGTCTCCGCCCCCTCCTGTAGTTTTCTGCAGGCAGCCTGTAGTGGGTGGAGCCTGCTGGATTCCCACATCATGGAGATTTTGTAAGCAAAGGTTGGGGGTTGCTTAAGACTTTCTCAGTGCAATTTTGCAAATGTGCCTCCGGACCACAGTTACTGAGCATAACATTTGGTGCCACAATTGTGAGACCTCTATTGTGTATAATATGACATTCTGCAGACACAGAGGGCTAACATTACAGAGTACACAAAATGCAAATTATAGCATGGAGCCGAATATTTCAGGAGAGGAGGGATAAGCCTCGTAAACACGATCGGACTTTCCTCGGACAAAGCCGTGGATTTTTGTCCGAAGGGCGTTGGCCGCGAACTTGTGTCTGCATACAGACGGCAGAACTTTTTCATCCAACATTCACAAAACGACATAGTTTTTCAGCTCTTTACCACCACCCTTTGGGCAACTTCTGACAAATTTGTGTACACATGATCGCATAATGCGACGAAACACATTTGTTGTCGGACAATTTGAGAGCATGGATATCCAACATTTGTTGTCGGAAATTCCGACAATTGTCCGATGGAGCATACAGATGGTCGGGATTATCCGACAAAACACGTCCATCACCAATGCTGTATCCTGGCCTAGGGCAGCACTTTGCAGGGGTGCAGCACGGACAGTGTTCCCGCCGGCTTGCGCTACACTGTTGGGCAAATTAGTTTAGCGCCCCCATAAATCGGCCGCACTGCTTCCAGTATGTGGGCGGTTGGCATTCTGCAACTGTGGGGGGGGGGGGGGGGCAGTGCTTCAAATTTTTTACCATCCCTGTCCCATTGCAGAGATTTCCTTTCACTTCCTGTCCCATAACCAAACAGGAAGTGAGAGGAAATCTATGCAAATTAAGGGAATCCATTGCCCCCCCCCCCCCAGGCCATCAGAACTAGTGTCCCCACTTGAAAATTTCAGGGTGGGTCTTAAACCACAAGGGGTGTGGCCTTGACAGGAAGGGGTGGGTCATATTTAAATTAGGGGGTGCACAAGTTTAGTCAGGCCTAGGGCAGCACAAAACCTAAATACACCCCTGCCCATCACACAATTGTTGTCGGAATATATCCGATCATGTGTACGGGCCTTTAGAATGGCCCAGTCAAATTCCAAACCTAAATCCAATTGAAAATCTGTGGCAAGGCTTGAGAATTACTCTTTACAGAGCTCTCCATCCAATCTGACCGAGCTTGAGCTATTTTGCAAAGAAGAATGGCCAAAAATGTAACTCTCTATTAGGTAGATTCACAAAGAGTTAGGCCGGCTTATCTACAGATAAGCCGACCTAACTCTGAATCTAAGCCGACCTATGTTTATGTGTATTCTCTAACAGAGATACACTTAAACACTTGCGCCGTCCTATCTTAGATCGCAATGTTTTGGCTTACCGCTAGGTGGCGCTTCCATTGCGGCTGGCGTAGATTATGTAAATGAGGGCGCCTTAGGCGGCCTAAAGTTATTCCACCTATGAGGTGGAATAACAATGTTAAAGTATGGCCGCCGTTCCCGCCGCGAGGATCAAATTTTTTACGTCGTTTGCGTAAGTCGTCCGCGAATCGGGAGTTACGTCGTTTACTTCCGCGTCAAAATCAATAGGCCGGTATGGCGTACTTAGCCGCAATGCGCACTGGGAAATGTAGTCGCCTGGCGCATGCGCAGTGTCAAAAAACGTCAAAAACCGTGAGGTCAAGCCTCTTTCCATACAACACACCCCCCTCCAAGTCATTTGAATTTGGCGCCCTTACGCCCGCTCGTTTTAGGCTACACCGCCGTAGATTAGCAGGTAAGTGGTTTGAGAATCACTACTAGCCTAACTAATTTACGGCGGTGTAGCCTAAAAAGGCTAGGCCGCCCTAAAGTTAGGCCAATCTACGTGAATCTACCTATATATGTGTAAAGCTGGTAGAGACATCTCCAAAAAGACTTGCAGCTGTAATTGCAGTGAAAGGAACTTTTACAAAGTATTGACTCAGGGGGGCGCTATACAAATGTACACCACACTTTTCACATATTTATTAGTAAAACATTTCGAAAATCATTTATCATTTCCCTTTCACTTCACAATGTTGTGTCACTTTGTGTTGGTCTATCACATAATATCCCAATAAAATACATTTACTGAAAAAATTGAAATCTCAGGATGATTAGACAACTTTCCATTGGGAAGTAAGGAAAAAAAATCACAGTTCACTAGTTAAATGCAAGGACAAATAAATATGTTTTGAGTTTGTGAACATTTAAAACAAAGGAGTCTTTTATGTAATGTTATAGCATTGTGATGTTTTCAGCCATTCTACGCCACCTAGTGGAAGTCAATGAAACTCCATTTGTAAAATAATAAATGGACAAAACCCAATCTCTGCAGAATTGTAAAGCTCATCTCCAATCAGATATAAAAGACTAGGGCCCAGATTCACAAAGCACTTACGCCGACGTATAACAAGTTACGCCGACGTAAGTGCAAATGTGCGCCGTCATATCTGTGCGCCAGACCCACAAACAGACATGCGCCTAAAACCAGGCTACACCCCCGCCGACGTAGCTTGCTCACGCCGGTGTAGGGTGGGCGCACATTTAGGCTGGGCACATGGTACCGCTCCCATTGATTAGCCATTCAAATATGCAAATGAGGGAAATATGGCGATTCACAAATGTGCGTGTGCCCGGCGCATGCTACGCGAGAAGTTTTACATCCGGCGTAAAGTTATTCCCCATAAAGGAGGTGCAGACATGCACAGGTCTGCACCAGGGAACACAAGCCGGCGTATTGTGCGTTGGACGTGTGTCTGGCTGGGCGTACGTTATGTTCACGACGTACGCAGTGATCCGGCGTAGCTTAGGCAGTTTTGCCGGCGTGGTTGTGAGCAGGCGCATGGGGGTGCATCCACGTCACGGCGCATGCGCAGTTCGTGATATGTACCTGTCTGGCGCTCGGCCCATCATTTGCATGGGGTCACACCTCATTTGCATGGGTTCACGCCCACTTCCACCTACGCCGACATGCGCCTTCGAAACCCACGCCACACTGGCGCAGCGTTGGGAGCACTGGCTTGCTGAATGCAATGCTTGCCTCTCTGCGCTGCGTTGGCGTAGCATACAGTGTTTGCTCTCTACGGCGGCGTAATGTGCGCCTTGCTCTCTGTGAATCTGAGACTAGGGCTACAACGAACAATTATTTTCATAATCGATTAGTTGGCCGATTATTGTTTCGATTAATCGGATAATAGCCTTAAAAAAAAAAATTGCATTTAAAAAATTTTTTAGGCCAATTTGTTGGGCAGATTACAAAACACAAATTGCTGCAAAAACGCATTACATGCTTTTCTGCAGCTTCTCCATTGAAGTATATTGAACCAAAAAAAACTAAATGGCACCGTTTTGCTTTAAAAAGTCCTAAAAAGTCCTTGTACTTGTACTCCCGCAAATGCCCCCGATGCCTCATCCGATACTCGCCCCATCCCCCCCCGCCTCCGCCGCCACGCCGCCGCTACGCCGCATCCCCGCTGCCGCCGCCGCTTGGTTAATACCGGCGGGGAACATTACAGCTTTCATTTAAATAGCTGTAGTGTTTCCCGCCGCGCCGCGTATAGACACCCCCCCCTTGCTCGGGTGAACTGTCCAATCCCGAGCAAGGGGGAGTGTCTATACGCAGCGCGGCGCGAAACACTACAGCTATTCAAATGAAAGCTGTAATGTTCCCCGCCCGTATTAACCAAGCGGCAGCGCGGCAGCATGTAGGTAAGGGGGACATGGCTGCATATATGGGGGGGACATGGCTGCATATATGGGGGGGACATGGCTGAATATGGGGGGGACATGGCTGGATATGGGGGGGACATGGCTGAATATGGGGGGGGGACATGGCTGCATATGGGGGGGACATGGCTGCATATGGGGGGGACATGGCTGCATATGGGGGGACATGGCTGGATATGGGGGGGACATGGCTGGATATGGGGGGGACATGGCTGGATATGGGGGGACATGGCTGGATATGGGGGGGCATGGCTGCATATGGGGGGACATGGCTGGATATGGGGGGACATGGCTGGATATGGGGGGGACATGGCTGCATATATGGGGGGGACATGGCTGCATTTGTGGGGGGACATGGCTGCATTTGGGGACACATTTAAAAAAAATGTATCGGTATTTGGTATCGACGAGTACTTGAAAAAAAGTGGTATCGGGACAACCCTAGCTTTTTTGTACTATAAAGGAATATTTTTTTTTTTAGCCCCATTATGTTACTGGCCGATTAATCGATTATGAAAATTGTAATCAATTAATTTCATAATCGATTTGTTGTTTCGGCCCTATAAAAGACACAAATGTATTCATTATTACATCATTAAATGTGTTTTTATTTTCCATGCAAGTAGTGCAAGCACATGAATTTGGTATTAGCCTCTTGCAGTTTCTACAGAATAGCTCAGCCTTGGGAAGGGAGAATCAGCACAATAAGCTAACCAGTTGTGTTTCAGTGCAAGAAGCATGCTGACAGGAAAAGAGTGGAGAGTGACAGAAAGAGCTTCTCCTTTCACCATCCAGTCGCCAGCTGGGGGGGGGGGGGGAGGACAAGACCTGGAGGCAGTGGCGGCCAGCCAGCAGCACCTTCCCCTGCCCAATGTATAAAGATAGATTTATATGCAGTGGACTTTTCAGATTTGACTGCCATCTTGTGTTCATTTAGAGTATTGCACTTTAAAAAGTCACATTCAGTTTCCACTAAGGCCCCGTACACACGGTCGGTTTGGTCCAATGAGAATGAACCGAAGTTCATTTTTAGCCGACCAAACCGACCGTGTGTATAGGCTATCAGTCTGGTTTCCTTCGGTCCAAAATTTCTAAACATGCTTCAAAACCGAACCGATGGACCGCTGCCCCATCAGACCAAACCGATGGTTAGTACAGAAAAGCATTGGTTCAAAACCCGCGCATGCTCAGAATCAAGTCGACGCATGCTTGGAAGCATTGAACTTCATTTTATTCAGCACGTCGTGTGTTTGACGTCACCGCGTTCTGACCCGATCGGATTTTGGACTGACTGTGTGTACACATATCAGGCCGTGCGGCCTCTTCATAGGTGAACTGATGAAAACGGTCCGACGGGCCAGTCTCATCGGTTTGGTCCGACCGTGTGTACGGGGCCTAAGATCCCTTTCACACTGAGGAGTTTTTCAGGCGGTACAGCGCTAAAAATAGCGCCTAAATACCGCCTGAAAAACTCCTGCCCAGCCTTCTCAATGTGAAAGCCTGAGGGCACACTGAGGCGATGCGGTGGCGGGAGAGAAAAAAATCTCCTGCCAGCAGCATTTTGGAGCGGTGAGAGGAGCAGTATGTATACCGCTCCTTCACCGCTCCTTCCCATTTAAAACAATGGGAAACCGCGGTAATACCACCCGCAATGCGCCTCTGCAGGGCGGTATTAACCCTTTATCGGCCGCTAGCGGGGGTTAATACCGCACCGCTAGCGTTCAAATCCCCTGGTAATTCCGACGGTATATCGCCGCTATTTTTAGCGGCGCTATACCGCCACCGCGCCTCCCACCCCAGTGTGAAAGGGGTCTAACGGTTGGATATTTATTGTATGTTTGAATGCAAATTTTTATAATTTTATGTATATTGTGCAGTTTATTTGTAACAGCGCAGCACCATATCCTAAAATAAAAGTCTGTGATTCCCATGCGTTCAACGGACCATAGCAATGACGCTATGCAGAGCCATAGCGTCATTGCGTCACTTCCTTGAATACAATAATAGCACGTTTTTCACAAGTTGTCACTTTATTGCACTTAGGATTGAACTTTTACATATGACATATGGTTCTTATTTTTATTTTAAGATTGCTGATTAATTATCGAACCTGCCACTTTATTGAAAAAAAAAAATGTTTTATTCATTTTTATTTATGATTTTATATACGATTTATATATTTTAAGGGTTGTTGAGTAGCATTTGCACTAGTTGTTGGCATGTTTTTTATTTTATTTTATTGCACTGGTCATATACTTTACAGCTTATCTCTGGGCTCCCTGTCATCCCCATAGGATCGCTCTTATCCTCCCAGCAGTATTTTACTTTTTCTGATGTCTTCTGTTCTGCCTGTTCTTGTGACGCCCCAAATCCTCTTCTTCTGCTACTGATGCTGGGCAGTCTTAGCAGTATGTCCACCACCAAGAAAAAATGATCCAGTGTGTCACAAGTTGTATTGTTTCAGAGAGTGCTGCTCTCTGAACCAATGCAATGTGAGTGCAGGTTGCAGTGCTCAGGAGGAGGGGCCATGACACCCTGCGTTTACAGACATATGGGCCCCATGAAAACCAGAAGACTGGGGACATCTTGTGGTGAAGAAAATGTACTGTGGGAGACAGCTTCACACTTTTTTCACTATTTCACACATACCCTACCTAGGGCTGTCTTAATGAGAGGGCACACCTGGGTAGCTGCATGGGGGTCCCCTTCACTTTGCCCAAAGCAGCTGGTCCTTGAGCCCATGCTGCCCCAAAATTGGGGGCACCCATTATAGCACTGAGAGTGATAGATACACAGGGGAGGCAGTCTGCCTCCTACCTACTTGATGTCTGTTTACCTGCACTGTCATCATTGTAGGGGCCAGGGCCGCCATCAGGGGGGGTACAGGCATTACACCTGTAAGGGGCCCGGCTGTCACCCCTCCCGTGTTTTTTTTTTTGCATTACACCTGTAAGGGCCCCCCCCCCCCACATTACTTTGCCCAGGGGCCCAAGATGCTATTAAGACAGCCCTGGTAGTGTCGCGGTGAAGGCAGCAGCTATTAGTATTACCATAGTAAAATGAATTAACCATCAGCACGGAAAAAATCCTCAACTATCTAAGTTTCCTTGTGTAAAATAACCAGACATAATTTTCTTAAAAAGACAAAAAAAAGGGAAAGAGTAGGAAAAGTTTAGCCATTTGAATTTTTATTTTATGTAAAATATACAGTCATCTTATTGGCACACGCATCCAGAGGATAAACATACAGTATGTACAGGTTTAAATTAAACACAAATCATCAGCAAATAGGAGCAGACTCAAGCAGCTGGAATTATCCTGGAAGAAAAGTTTGAGTTGAGAATGAAAATTAATGAAACTTCCACAGGAATAACCCTCCCTAATGCCAACTCGGACCCACCATGCCCAATTCATTGCAGCTTGTTGCAATATCCAAAACCCAAATAAAAAGACACTGATCTCTGTTATATGGTGCATAGGCACTGAAAGAACTAAAACTACAAATCTCCAGTTTTGTTTTATTTCTTATAATGAGGCAGGGAAATCTGATCCTTGTTGAAGCAGAGTACACCTATACCTGCAAGGTAGCTGGTCGGCTTTTTGTGTGCCATCTGGCCCCTATGGACCATCTCTTGGTGCTACCACATTATCAGCAAACAAGTTTCGGAACAGGCCCAGCCTTGCCCCGTTGTCATCAGCAGGTGAAGCTGTAAAGAGACAGAGATTGCTGCTCCAGGCAGGTCTTGTTGGGTGCAAATCTTCTTCTCAGGAACTGAGGGTGCTAGCAATGCACATGGCAAATAAGAACAAAAGATGAGCAGGACAGCCGCACTCCAATCCAACGTAACTTTAACGTAAAAAAATGGAAACAGGCACTACAAATCACAGCAACGGAATCTAGGACAGCTGACACATTTCACACTAACTTCTATGAGTAAACACTGAATTTAGTGTGAAACGCGTCAGCTGTCCTAGGTTCAGTTGCTGTGATTTGTAGTGCCTGTCTCTATTTTTTTACATTAAAGTTACGTTGGATTGGAGTGCGGCTGTCCTGATCATCTTTTGTTCTTAATTAGCAGGTGAAGCTGCCCACTTCCCAGACCTAACAATTGGGATTTTCTTATGAGGGAGATCTATTGTATATATTTAGGTTCTCCCTTCCTCATTTTAACTGCAGAACCTCCTAAATCTACCTCCACACACTGCCAGATGCTATTGATAGCTATTCAAGAGGTATGGGTAAAATTCATTAAGGGAATGAATTGCAAAGAAACCTCAGAGCACCCCTGTGCAGCATCAACCTCCAAGGGTTCACAGCCAACGGTCCTGCTGTGTTTATGAGGTCTGTCCAGAAAGTATCCAGCCATGAAATATGAAAAATAGAGACATTTTTTGAAGGAGATACATTGTACATAGGACATAAGAATTTTGCCAGAACACATTTCATGCCAAGATCCTGTGCCAAAATCTCAGACAGTAGTTTTTTGGAATACGCAGATCAGCTTTTAGTTGTCGCACTGTCAGTGGCCGGCCGATCTTGTTAATTGCAGCCTGTACACTCAAACTGGCGGCCCTCCAGATGTTGTGAAACTACAAGTCCCATGAGGTATTGTAAGGCTGACAGTTACAAGCATGACTCCTCACAGGCAGAGGTATGATGGGACTTGTAGTTTCACAACATCTGGAGGGCCCGCAAGTTTGAGACCCCTGCTGTACACGTTCAACATTCTCAGGTGTTCTGCTTGTGGCCGGCCGATCTTGTTGATTGCAGCCTGTACACGTTCAACATTCTCAGGCCTCGTACACACGACCGGTTTCCTCGGCAGAATCCATCAAGAAACTTGGTGGGATTTTTTTTTGGAAACCGGTCGTGTGTACATTTTTCGACGAGGAAACTGCCGAGGAACTCGACGAGCCAAAAAGAGAGCATGTTCTCTTTTTCCTCGACGGGAATGGAGAAAATTGGCACGTCGAGTTCCTCGACAGCCTAACAAGGAACTCGATGAGCAAAGTGATGTGTTTCGCTCATTTTTTAAAGTAGCGCAAAATTTGATGCAGATTCGTCGCTCTACCATGTTGAATGCGATGGCCACACAGTACACATGCTCACTCAACAGTGTATAGCGCCTCCTGCTGACTAGTACAGTAAAGTCGCCATTGTTCATGCATGCACATTCCAGTCCTCTCTCCTTGCCTGCCAGGTTACATCGATGTCACACAAACTGTTTTCATTATATTGACAAAGGCTGGATACTTTCCGGACAGACCTTGTATATAGGGCTCAGGTGAAGAGAAGGTCAACTGGGAGTCAGTTTCCTAACGAAGGGTTCCCTAATGTCTATGGCTGTGAAATTACAAACATAACCAAAACACAACACTCAAATGGGAACATACTGTGGACTTCTATAGTAAGGCAAGGAGCCACATTCTCATGATTGCCCAACGGGATAGTTAGGATACATGGGGGGTTATTTACCAAAGGCAAATCCACTTTGCACTACAAGTGAAAAGTGCACTTGGAAGTGCAGTCGCTGTAAATCTGGCGGGTAGATCTGAAATGAGCGGAGGCTCTGCTGATTTTATTATCCAATCACGTGCAAGCTAAAATGCTGTTTTTTTATTTTCCTTGCATGTCCCCCCCCCCCCCCGGATCTACAGCGACTGCAATTCCAAGTGCACTTTCATTGCAATTTTAAGTGCACTTTGCACTTGTAGTGCAAAGTGGATTTGCCTTTCGTAAATAACCCCCCATGGTAGCTGAACAAACCTGATCATCTATCTGTGACCACAAAAGGATAAGCGGCTCCAACTGCACCCCGCACTGCGCTAATGTCCCAACACCAACGAACGCAATCATACATTTCACAGTAAGAGCCACCAATATCACCTTCAAGGCTAACATCAATAAGACCTGGCTGAGAAAAGAAGGATTTCTGTAAAGTGAAAACCAGTATAATCATTATGAGATGAAAGCCACACCAAGGACTTTATACCTGAATGTCACTCAGTGGCATCTTATCATATCAAGGGCAAAATCTGTCCTCGTTATTGTGTACACACGTCTGCTCTTTGTCTGTACTACATAGGTTATACAGGAAAGAGGAAAGGAATACTCTGCTGAACATTGTATGATTATATCACAATTACTTAAAGCGGTGGTTCCCCCTAAAACAAATTTCTAACAATAGATTCGTAAGACCCGTTACACTGCGGGTAGGCTGGCTTTTGTTTTTGTTTTTTCGTACATACCTCGATCTCGCCGTTTCGTCCCTTGGCGGTGGGCGTTCCTAGTTGATTGACGTTTCTTTGACGGGCGCATACTGCGCGTCACGACTTTCCGACAGAAGCCGAACGTCATTGCGCAGGCGCCGTATAGAGTCGGCTCTATACGGCGCCTGCGCAGCGACGTTCGGCTTCTTTCGGAAAGTCGTGACGTCACGTATGCGCCCGTCCGAGGAACGTCAATCAACTAGGAACGCCCACTGACAAGGGACGAAACGCCGAGATCGAGGTATGTACTAAAAAAAAAAAAAAAAGCCAGCCTACCCGCAGTGTAACGGGTCTTACGAATGTATTGTTAGAAATGTGTTTTAGGGGGAACCACCCCTTTAATATAAATATGCACCTTCAGATATTCCATAAGACAGATCTGAGTATCACTCCTGATGACTGCATGAAGCAGGACGTCATTAAAAATCACCCGTATCTTGGACGAATGCTGCAGAGAGGGCAGTGGGGAAGCTGCATACTACCCTTTCTTTTTTTAAATTATGAAGGTTTTAGGGAGTTTTGGAAAGGTGGTAATAAGCCCCACTGTTGTTACGTCCCCACCATTTCTTTAGGGCTTCTGTAATGAGGCAAGGATATGAAACAGGTCAGCCATACACAATAAGATCTTGCTTATTTAATTCTTCTAAATTTACCAACAGACCAGTGTGAACGTCCTTAGAAAAATCCAGGCCCTCACTTGTGGTAAATATTGGTTGGACTGACAAATGAAGATCTCACAATGGATGGCCAAGTTTGCAGAGAGCTTTCTGCACGGCATTATGTCTGTCCCACCTAGCTCATCCACAGGCTAATTTAGTAACAATGCTGGGACAACAGGCAACAGTACAGGAGGCACATTGGGGGTGATTTACTAAAACTGGAGAGTCCAAATGCGGGTGCAGCTCTGCATAGAAACCAATCAGCTTCCATGTTTTTGTGTCAAAGCTTAATGGAAAAAGCTGAAGTTAAAAGCCGATTGGCTACCATGCACAACTGCCCCAGATTTTGCACTCTCCAGTTTTAGCAAATCAACCCCGTAGTTCTTAAAATAATATTCAGTTTTCCTATCACTTTAAAATAGTTTGTTTGGGTTAGGCTGGGACAATCTATTTCCATTACACAATGATGCGCTCTCTGTGTAGAATTAGGTATGCGGCGCTGTGTTCCGGTAGAAGTACAGGCAACTTTCCTTCTGCTGCCAGAATTAAAAGGAGTCAGGCTTCAATGCTTCTCGGATATTTAGGGTAAAGCCCTGTACACACGATCGGTTTGTCCGATGAAAACAGACCGATGGACTGTTTCCAACAGGCAAACCGATCGTGTGTGGGCCCCATCGGTTTTTTTTCCATCGGTGAAAAAAAATAGAACAAGTTTTAAATTTTTCCTATGGATAAAAAAAAATGATAGAAAAAAAAAACGATCGTCTGTGTGGAAGTCCATCGGTCAAAAATCCACGCATGTGACGTAAAACACACAACGTGCTGAAAAAAACGAAGTTCAATGCTTCCGAGCATGCGTCGACTTGATTCTGAGCATGCGTGGATTTTTAACGCGTGGTTGTGCCTACTAACGATCGGTTTTGACCTATCGGTTACCAGTCCATAGGTTAATTTTAAAGCAAGTTGTCTTTTTTTTAACCTATGGTTAAATAACTTATAGGGCCCACACACGATCGGTTTTGACCGATGAAAACGGTCCTTCAGACCGTTGTCCTCTGGTTAACCTATCATGTGTACCAGGCCTTAATGTATGTAGCTTATGCTACTAGAACACATTACACATTATGTAATGGAAATAGTTCATTTGGACCAGCTTATCCCAAACATGCTGTTTAAAGTGACATGAAACCTGGAATTCTACCTAAAGTAAGTTTTAACCTTTCCCCGCTGTCACAAATACGTATCTTTGTTTTGTATTTGTATTACATTCAAATCACCAATCCCCAGCCCCACCGATAGCTCCCAGTCACAATGGGTTCGATTTACTAAAACTGTAGAGTAGAAAATCTGGTGAAGCTGTGCACGATAGCCAATCAGCTTCTAACTTCAGCTTGTTTAATTAAAGTGGTTGTAAACTCCTACACGCCACCTTTACAAATTGCACTCCTGTGACCCATAGGAGAAGCCCAGCCTAAAAATCTCAGGCTGGACTTCTCCTTTAAATAATCAGGAAGCCCATGCAAGCAAAATGCACACATATAATTGGTATTCCCAGGCACATCAGGAATAGGAGAATTTATTTTATAATGATTTTTTTGGTGGCGAGTCAAATATACAGTTAAAATTACAATACAATTTTTGGACACTTTTTCTTGAATATTGAAAATCAAAATCTGGACGTAACCATTAACATTTACCACCAAAAGAAGACCTGATTTGTCCTGAATAAAGCCAGGTTCTGCATTATACGACAAAAATGCTAAAACCTCAATCACTGACAGAGCGAACCGTCTACCTTCCCTTCCATCCTCCTTCACAGCATTAGCTTTATTGGAACAGTACAGGTGATTTTTAAAGGCCAAATGAGCATTCAGTTTAAATCACTTTCGGGTCCATCAAAACTAAAATGCGTGCAAAGTCTTACAGTTTGCTTTCTTTAGAAAGCATCTACAATCCGAGTAGAAAAGCCTGTCCCCTGCCAGCATGCTGAAGAGTGGGACTTGCTCTCTCTGTGAAAGCAGTGGTCTCTATGCAGAGGCCTGACGCTCTCTCTGTGAAAGCAGTGGTCTCTATGCAGAGGCCTGACGCTCTCTCTGTGAAAGCAGTGGTCTATATGCAGAGGCCTGACACTCTCTCTGTGAAAGCAGTGGTCTCTATGCAGAGGCCTGACGCTCTCTCTGTGAAAGCAGTGGTCTCTATGCAGAGGCCTGACGCTCTCTCTGTGAAAGCAGTGGTCTCTATGCAGAGGCCTGACGCTCTCTCTGTGAAAGCAGTGGTCTCTATGCAGAGGCCTGACGCACCCCATGCTGACAAAGCTAGAGCTCTCCAATCAGCAGGGAGGGTTTTTTTGATTGGAGAGCTCTAGCTGAACATGCATATACATGTCTGTTAGGACTGTTCAGTTATTGATTTAAGAAAATATATGTTTTCCTAGGACCTGGAGAGTACATGATTAATATGGATTATGAAGATTTTCACATGTCAAGGATCCTATTGGCAAGCGAAGCAACCCCCATATTTATTTCTACTCTGCATTTAGCTGCTGAGCTGTGATGCTTCTATCAGGACTCTTTGGCCCTGTATGCTGTTGTTTAAAGTGGAACTCTGAACAAAGAAATGCCACCACCCCCCTCCCCCACACACACTTTCCCATACAGCTCCTCTTCTACCACAGATATTAAAAAAAATTAACTTTAAATCTAAAAACTTACTATTAC
Organism: Rana temporaria; assembly: GCF_905171775.1. Taxonomy (NCBI): domain Eukaryota; kingdom Metazoa; phylum Chordata; class Amphibia; order Anura; family Ranidae; genus Rana; species Rana temporaria. The sequence continues at coordinate 120,690,759 of NC_053498.1, forward strand.
CCTCCCTCCAGGTCCAGGTTGAAGTCGGATACTTGATTTGTGTCATGCTCTTCCCTAACTGGGAGAGAACAATGGTGCATTGGTCTGCCCAAGGTTTAAAGCATCACCGTTCTGGGCTCAGATGATGGGCCAGCAAAGGTGGCCGCCTTGGACGCTTCAGCAAGAAGGGGGTGCAAATGGGGCAAAACTTGCAATCTATTTTAAAGGTAGCTCACAGCTCATTGGGGGCGGGGGGGAATGCACACTTAAGCCTTTTTGCCTTGGGTACTAAAGGACCTTGACCCAGCGCTGGGCCAAGGGAAGGCCTTCATTACAGAAAATAAATATTTTTGTACCCCTAACAGGTCTGCCCAGAGTTCCACTTAAATTACTGCCATCCTGTATATAGATTTTAGTTGAGCTGGTATGATATCGCGATGTGGTCCATACTAAATCGGTAAATAAATGTTTTCCATTATGGGTCTTAGTTGCTCTTCTTGTCCATGCCATTCTCTAGACGCTCTTTGGCCTCCAGTTTCCGGCAAACATCATGTGGACTGTTTCCTTCCAGAGCAGAGGGGTTCTTGTAGGATCCTCCAATTTTATCCCACAGGGTGAAATACTGGCCGAAGTTGTAGTCGAAATAAAGGTGATGGTCGGTGTGATGGGCAGCGCCATTGATGACGCTCTCCAGGAGTTTGGGGACACGGTAGTCACCGTCGTGTATGGAGACGGTCCAGATGTTGACAAAGATGTAGAGACCCAGGTAGGTGACCTTGTGTAGAGGGAAGATGAAAGGGTAAATGTGGTACGGAAGACTCTGCAGGAAGCCATCAATGGGGTGGAAGGCATGGCTGGCAAAGGGTGTTGTCACTTTCCACTTGTGGTGGGGTTTGTGGATAGTCTGAAAGATACAAGGATAACATTTGCTTTTACTCTAGTTTTATAAATGGGAATCTGTGCTGAGAGAAGTATAAGGCTACCCTCTTTCACTGATCGATAACAGCTACCCATGACATCAAGCCCTCTATTGTCCATCCCACCTACTTGTGTCTAAGCTCAGACATCAGTAGAAACTAGAGCTTCCAGTTCAGGAGGCACCAATGGAAAGCCAGTGAATAAGCATGGTTTGGTAAAGAGTTGTACACACGGGTCGAATATCAAGCGGTATCAGATGGTTCAATAGAAACCGACCGACATTCGGCCCGTATTGTACAGCAGCTGGTCCGACAGAACCAGCTGAACGTCTGGCTTCTGTCAAAAGGGACATGACAGAAAAAGGTCTGCCGATCGGCATTTGATCAGCACTCTCAGCCATGAGATCTGATTCCAGTGCAGACCAAAAAAAAAGGGTCCTACACCTTTATAGTGCCAATGTGATGCGATTTCAGCCATACAGTTTGTATGGCTGAAATCGCATCGCACAGACATCACATGTGAACTGAACAGCAATGCGGTGCGAATCACATGCGATGTCTGGCATCGCACTAGTGTGAACCGGGCCTAAATGTTATTCAGTTAGGGTTTCTGTCTACTTTAATAGTAATGATTACTTGCTACACATCCGCGAGTACAACAAATATTGATTGCAATTTTTCATTAACCAGCAAGGCCCAGCACACCTATCTCATCCGCATTTCCATCCCCCCCCCCCCCCCCCGGTATCATACCTTATAGATGAGCTTGTGGTGCAGGAATCGATGGATCCAATAGATGGCCATATCAGTGAAGAACAGGAAGGAGAACATGCTCAGGATCACTCCAAACCAGCCTGAAATTAAATCAAAAGACAACTTATCCACTGCCATCTAAAGCCCCATACACATCATCAGACTTCCAACTGAATTTTCCATGGATTTTGCTCTGATGGGTGTTGTCCGCAAACTTGGTTGGACTTTTTCAGCCAACAAACACGAACGTAGTGACTGGTTTTTCTGCTCTTTACCGCCACCCTTCGAGCAACTTCTGCTATATATATATATATAATCTTTTGGGGTTCTAAGCACCAGTAATTTTCAAGCAAAAAAATACTAATTTAAACTTTTAAACAAAAAGTTCCAGAAAAGGCCTGGTCTTCAAGTGGTTAGTAGTTATAGCTGTTTACAATGGGGCTAGGGGAGGCATGCCATAGGTCTGACGGGCCCCAAATGGAGGCCACATGTTTTAATTGTAAGCAGTAGAACAGCATTATTTTTGGCAGGTTAAACCTGAACTGTAATTTGTCAAAAGGGAAAAGGTGACCATTTCCAAACATATGCCATAGGTGTGTCACTCTATAGGATTTCCACTTAGAAGTGTATGGTAGCTTAGCTAGGTCAGACCATGCCTTTAATAAAATGTCAATATGCATCTGAGGACCACCGACCAGTGTGTGACAATGAAAATTATGAAAATGATGGAGATTGCGGCCCATCTACTCACTGAGTCCCAGCGACACATTAAGTCATGAAGTATTTAAAATGAAAGTCCCGAGAGGCATTTACCATAGGGGGAACTGTTGATGTTGTCATAGAGTCTACTGTAGCCCCGAACTTCAGCAAAAAACAGGGCGACCGTGGGGACGCTCATCCAAGGCATAGACTTCAGGGAGAAGAAGATTTCTCGTCGGACTTGGTTCTACAAACAAGAAAAACACTGATAAGGCAACACCACTGCTTCAGTCCTGCACTCAAGTTTTCCTGATGTATATTTCTCCATGCGCTGGAAAAAGCATCGGTCAGGCAGTGCTGATGCAGAGAACTATTCCCACAACGGAGGACATATTAAAGCCCAGCTCCAGACTCTGGATCTTCTCACGCTGTTCACCCTCCACACCCCTTGGAGCATCCCTGACTCCGTAAAATGAAATTAACTTTGCACCTTGGTATGGTCCACTTATTCAAGGTCTTTGCATAAAAGACCTGTAGGGTGTTATAGTTACATAATCACCGTTCCCTGACTTCTGTAGTGCAGGGGGTGATGTCATCCCTCTGCTGACAAAATCTCTGGGAATGCAGAGTAGTTATCCAAATCTTGTAAAAAAACACTGCAGTGATATTTGGGGATCTGGCAAAAAGAGGAGGATATCACTCTCATCTAGGCACTGCAGGAGGAGATCCAGGGAAGGCCCCCATGGGTACTTTAGGAAGCATTTTAGGAAGTGGGAGGTGGTCTTGAATAAGCAGACCTTGCTACTGCGATATAAGTTCCACTTAAGATCCATCTGTTTCTTCATGTGTCAAATACCTGTTCCCCGACATACGCTGTGGATCCACGATGCGTGTTGTGGGAGGAGCATGGTCGCCATCAGGAATTATGGGGCCCCTTACACAGCTTCAGGCATGGGCCCCCTGGAGCAGAGAACCGGTGGGTGGGGGGGGGGGTGTTGCCGCCTTAAATTGAGAAGCGGGGGGGCCACCACGAATTGAGAAGGGGGGGGGGTGGGCCTTTACAAAAAAAAAAAAAATTGAAATAAAGAAAAAAGAAATATATATTATATATATATATATATATATATATATATATATATATATATATATATATATATATATATATATATATATAATATAAAAGGGGGGTAGCCATCCGGGGCCCTGGGGACCTCTGGGCCCTTTAATAGAAATAAAAAATAAATAAAAAATATATATTTATTTATTTTTAAAAAGAGGTTGCCATCTGGGGACCTCTGGGCCCTTTAATAAAAATAAAAAATAAAACTCTGGGCCCTTTAATAAAAAAAAAATATATACAAAAAAAAGAAATAAACATAAAGAAAAAGAAAAGGGGGGTTGCCACCCAGGGCCCTGGGGACCTCTGGGCCCTTTAATAATAATAAATAAATAAATATATATATATATATATATATATATATATATATATATATATATATATAAGAATTGGCCCTTTAATAAAAAATAAAATAAAAATATATTAAAATATATATATATTTTTTTATAAAAAAAATAAATAAAAAAAAAAGGGGGGGGGTTGCCATCTGGGGCCCTGGGGGCCTCCGGACCCCTTACAGGTGTTCTGCCTGTACCCCCCTGATGGCGGCCCTGGGGAGGAGTAGATATGCACCTAGAACTGTCGAATACTTGCAGCGATGGGGGGGGGGGGTGGATGGATTTTGAAATACAGTCCACGCTCTATTTCTACAGCATGGGCTTTGTTTATAGGCGATGAGATGGTCATTTTACCAAAGGATGAAAAATAGGTGAGCAATAGAAGCCCCATATTTGTCTTCATAAAATATTTAGCAGAATTGTGTTGACAGTAATGATAAATACATCTGTACTAAGAAAATCTTTAAGTGGGGCGGCCAACATGCCAGAAAACGCATAGCTGATGTAAGAAAAGAGCAAATCAAATTGTAAATTGGGCAACTCCATTCTTTCTCAGAAAATTGTGAAATTCTTTATTTACTTGAATACGTCAAATCCTATATACCTTGAACCGCAGTGAATGACGCAATTCATGGACTTTGATCGCCCTTGTTCATTAAATGCAGATTGATATTCATGTTTACTGGTATACTAAAAATGTAAATAGGAATATGGGCTATGGGAAAAAAGAAACCCTTATGCCGAGTACACACGAGAGGATTGATCCGCGGATACGGTCCGCCGGACCGTATCCGCGGATAAATCCTCTCGAGGATTTCCGCGGATTTTGATCCGATGGAGTGTACTCACCATCGGATCGAAATCCGTGCCGAAATCCCATCGCGATGACGCGTCGCGCCGTCGCCGCGATTATGACGCGGAGACGTGCGCGACGCTGTCATATAAGGAATTCCACGCATGCGTCGAATCATTACGACGCATGCGGGGGATTCATTCGGACGGATGGATCCGGTGAGTCTGTACAGACCAGCGGATCAATCCGTTGGGATGGATTCCAGCGGATAGATTTTAAAGCATGTCTTAAAATTTTTATCCGCTGGAAATCCATCCCAGGGGATAAAAATCCGCGGAAACAGATCCGCTGGAGTGTACACACCATAGGATCTATCCGCTGGAGCCGGTCCGCGGATCAATTTCAGCGGATGGATCCTCTCGTGTGTACGGGGCCTTATACTCACAGAGAGGATGCAGCATCGATTCGATGCTGCATTTGTCCCTCGCCGGCTTCAGACCGAGATCTGATCAAACATACAACATTGATCGCTCAGTTCTACCCTACATGACTGTCAGCCAGCGGGAGTCAGTCTCTGCTCTCCCCTCCAGTGCTTACTGGAGCGCTGGGCTGTGAAGGGGCTGGGTCAGGCTCTCGGCAGATAACTAAGATGCTGAGCCAGGTTCCGGTGCAGGCTTCTGGGTGGATCCTGACCATGTGGTCCAGAGCCTGGATCAGCTCTGTAACATCAGCCGGCAGTTGGCTGAAAACATGTCACAGGAGTGCAGAACGAACTACACTCCTGTGACTCATAGGAAATGTATGCAGGGCTGGTGCAAGGATTTTGTCTACTAGGGCGAAGGTACATTTTGGTGCCCCCCAACAACCGTCCTGCCGCCACCCCCCCCTACAATGCAAACCTCCACCCCACATGGCACAAAAGGTGGGCAGAGACTGCGGGCATAGCACAAGAGAGAGATAGTCAGAGACTGCATACATTGCACAAGAGGTGGGCAGAGACTGTGGGCATGGCACAAGAGGTGGGCAGACACGGCACAATAGAAAGACGGTCAGAGACTGCAGACACGGCACAAGAGATGGGCAGAGACTGCGGGCATGGCACAAGAGGTGGGCAGACTGCAGGCATGGCACAAGAGGTGGGCAGACTGCAGGCATGGCACAAGAAGTGGGCAGAGATTGCAATGTGTGGGACACTAAACACCCTGAATAAGCAGCGGGGCTGGTGACACACTAGTGTGCTCCTACCAGGCAAGTGACTGAAGCCAAATGCCACAGCTTTTTCCGACGCTCTGCACCAGGATTCGTCGGGACTCCAGGGCTAATCGAGAAGGTATGAATTTACTGCCCCCACCACCATGGCGCCTTATGGTGGCACTGGCCCTGAATGAATGGGCAAAATAGCTTTGGACATACTTCTCCTTAAAGCGGAGGTTCACCCTAAAAAAACAACAATGTTTCATCCAAACCAGCATACTAGCGTCAGCTACAGTATGTCAGGTTTTTTTTTTTTTTGCGCTGTACTTACCGTTTAATCGTCCACTTTCGTTTCAGACTTCGGCGGGGAAATAGGCATTCCTATGAAGAGGGGAACATGATTGACGTCCGGCTATGGCGCGTCACGCGTTCCGAAAATAGCCGGACTAGGACTCGGCTCTTCACGACGCTATACGGCGCCTGTGCACAGACTAGGAGCTGACTGCGCAGGCGCCGTAAATATCCGAGTCCTATTTCGGCTATTTTCAGAACGCGTGACGCGCCATAGCCGGACGTCAATCATGTTCCCCTCTTCATAGGAACGCCTATTTCCCCGCCGGAGTCTGAAACGAAAGTGGACGATTAAACGGTAAGTACAGCGCAAAAAAAAAACAAAAAAACGACATACTGTAGCTGACGCTAGTATGCTGGTTTGGATGGTAGATAAAGAATTTTTTTTTTTTTTAGTTGTGAGAATGACATTAGGCTGTTTTTTTTTTTTTTTTCTTTCCTTGCCGTACATACCGTTTTATCTATATTTTCACCGCGGCTTCTGGGTATGTAATCTGCGGGACTGGGTGTTCCTATTCACATGTTAATTGATTGACATGCTTCCGACCGGCGCATACAGCGCATCACGAGTTGCCGAAAGAAGCCGAACATCGGTGCGCAGGCACCGTATAGAGCCGACTCGCAGTCCGGCTTCTTTCGGCAACTCGTGACGCGCTGTATGCGCCGTTCGGAAGCATGTCAATCAATTAACATGTGAATAGGAACGCCCAGTCCCGCAGATTGCATAACCGGAAGCCGCGGTGAAAATATAGATAAAACGGTATGTACGGCAAGGAAATAAAAAAAAAAAACAGCCTAATATAATTCTCACAACTCGGCTCAATGTAAAGTTAGAATTTTTTTTTGGGTGAACCCCCGCTTTAAGGAGTGTGTTGAAGAAGAGATCTGCCAGTTCTAAAGCCGTCTAGGATGCCTTGACACCTCCCTGGCTCTTTGGATGTGTCCCAGAACTCTACAGTAGTAAGGTCTACAGGTCTATGTGTAAAAGAAGTAATGTTTCCCACAACAACCTACAAGACTGCAGATTTTGGCCCAGATTCTCGTAGAATCGCCTATCTTTAGGCGGGCGCAGCGCATCTGAGATACACTACGCCGCCGTAACTTAAAGCGGCATGTCCCATATTCTCAAAGAACTTGCACTTTAAGTTACGCCGGCGTAGTGTAACTGGGCTGGTGTAATCACGCCTAATTCAAATGTGGAAGTGGTGGGCGTGTTTTATGGAAATTAATCGTGACCCCACGTATTCGACGCTTTTTTAGAATGGCGCATCACGGCAAATTTTCAAATTAAATTGCACCTGCTCAATGCCTAGTCGACGTGAACGTAACTTACGTCCAGCCCCATTCACAGACGACTTACGCAAACGACGTAAAACGTGAAAAATGTTATGCTGTTCCGACGTCCATACCTAACATTGGTACGCCTCATAGAGCAGGGGTAACTTTACGCCCAAAAAAGCCTAACGTAAACAACGTAAAAAAAAGCGCTGGCTGCACGTACGTATGCAACTTAGATACGACGGAGTAAGAGACTCACGCCGGTCGGATCTAAGACAAATCAATGCGTAACTGATTCTAAGAATCAGGCGCATAGATACGACGCCTCAAACTCAGAGTTACGACGGCGTATCTGGAGATACGCCGGCGTAACTCCTACGAGAATCTGGGCCTTTGTGTCATAATGATTCCAGAATTTTGCCAATAATCCAAATAATTCACTGGTGATAGACCCCCCCGATCACCAGAAGTCATCTCTGTCCCCCCTCAGTCCTCCTCACCTTCAGATACTGTGGATGTTTCATCAGTGAGTGGTCGAATACAAAATAATAGCTGAGGGCTCCAAACAAAAGGTAGATGACGAAGCCGCCAAGATTGGTGACGATTAGGAGGCTGATGATCTGCCGGATGGGCTCATCTTCTGGCCAGGATGCCGGGTAGACGTAGGGGGTTAAGCAGTAATAGTCTGCGACATTTAGAACAAGGTCCATGGTTGTATCTGGAAGAGAAAATGACACAATAGGTAGTAGTAGCCAGTAACATTTAACCTGACTAGCGTGTCAGGAACATGCCCCAACATATATATCCTGGGGACCATCTCCAATGTAGCGCTATCAAGACGCAGACCACTTGCCAATCTTTGTTTAATGGCTGGCCTGCTCAATTTTTTAAACAAAAATTTCCAAACATTACATAAAAGGAGTTTTGAGTTTTCAGCAGTCCTTGGCAAAATCAATACTTCATACCAGTGTCTCCTGGCTTATTCTAGACTAGTGGTGGTCAACTTTCTTGATATAGAAGGCATAAGAAGCCCTGACATCACCAAAGGGCAGCACATACAATTCAGTGAATACTTATTAATAGAGACAGCAGACACACAACAGGTTATAGAGAAAGACTACGGGAATAATACAGGAGAGGATCACAAGCTGCAGACATGATACAGGAGATGATCAGAGACCACAGACATGATACAGGAGATGATCAGAGACCACAGACATGATACAGGAGATGATCAGAGACCGCAGACATGATACAGGAGATGATCAGAGACCGCAGACATGATACAGGAGATGGTCAGAGACCGCAGACATGATACAGGAGATGGTCAGAGACCACAGACATGATACAAGAGATGGTCAGAGACTGCAGACATGATACAGGAGATGGTCAGAGACCACAGACATGATACAAGAGATGTTCAGAGACCACAGACATGATACAGGAGATGATCAGAGACCGCAGACATGATACAGGAGATGATCAGAGACCGCAGACATGATACAGGAGATGATCAGAGACCGCAGACATGATACAGGAGATGATCAGAAACCACAGACATGATACAGGAGATGATCAGAGACTGCAGACATGATACAGGAGATGGTCAGAGACTGCAGACATGATACAGGAGATGGTCAGAGACTGCAGACATGATACAGGAGATGGTCAGAGACTGCATACATGATACAGGAGATGGTCAGAGACTGCAGACATATTACATGAGGTTGGAAAAAATGTATTCTATAACAGGGCAATAGGGAGATACAGATGAGTGTCTGCAGGGGTCCTGAGGGTGCATGAAAAGTGGCAAAGTGCTGCAGGTTGGGCACCAGGGTTCTAGATACACAGGCTTCAGGCCCTTGTCTGTCTCTCCTGCAGACAATTCTCAAAAACACATCCACACAGTGTCCCAAAGCTCTCCATTGTACTGGTCCACAGCGGTCTCCTCTGTCCCCAGTGGACCCTTGAACCATTCAGAACCCACACTAAGAAGGCTGTCCACACCTGAACAATCAGGATGCCGATTGTTGGCAAATGGGGGTCCAAGGTTGGAGGCTTCATCCCACCCAATACTCTACAAAGTCTCTAGACTCCAGGACCCAAACAAAGATTTACTAATCCTGGAGAACTCTGACAATCCATTCTCCTCCACATGAGACACTCAACTAGCATAGGTGAGAACCCTTTGTGCCACCAACTTTTCTTCATACCGTGACAAGGCACAGAGCAACAGCCACACAGATAACTCTGCCACCTCCAGCAAATCATCAGGGGAGGTGGGAAGTCAGACTTTAATTGTCCAAGAATAGGATTCAATAGACTGACAAGCGTGGACCTCTCACCACTGGAAGAGGGCACTATGGGAGGTAAGTCCTCCATAATGTGTAATCATGATGCTCCTACTGGTCCATTATGGCAATAACCCTGAGCAACCACAGAAGCACTTTAATTCCAAAAGCTAAGATTTCCTCAAACTTCAGTTGGATTTTAACCCTGTTATTCAGCGGATTCAGATCAAGCGGATCTTCAATCAGAAGACTCGATGTGCCAGTTTTTCTTAGTATTTATGATTCTTTGTGTGAGCCATTGGCTCCCGCTGCTGACGATCATGGCCAGTGAGGAGGGATCGGGGGCGGGGCTGAGTCACTCTCCGTGTTTCTTATTAACACACAGAGGCAGCTCAGTAGCGAGCATGCATGAGTGCCCCCATAGCAAGCGGCCTGCACCACTGAACAGATCAGGTAAGTAGAACACGTTTGTTATTTTTTTATTTTATTTTTTATCAAATTCAATCCTTTAGGCCCCATTCACACTTGTGTGACTTGTCATGTGACTTTGGACTCCAAACTCATATGACAAGTCACACCCCATGTTTCCCAATGAGTATCGTTCATGACTGTGCAACTTAAAGAGGAGGTCCAGGAAAAAAAAATGAAAAGCCAGCAGCTACACACACTGCACACTTACCTGTCCTGGAGGCCTGCGATGTCGGCAGTAAGGTTCCAGGCGTGAAGCCGGAACCCTACTGTGCATGCGCGAGGCCCGCTCTCCTCTCTCCTATTAGCCCGGCGGCCAGAGGAGGAGGAGCAGGTTTCGATGTAAACCCTTAACTGTCATATGAAAGACGCACCTGCATGGGATACATGTGACGTATGTGTGACTTTATAAGCGACAAACAAATATAGTCTGCTTTTTGACCCCTGTCCCAGCCCGTCCCTTCTACCAAGAAGCCCCTTTCGAGCAAATTGTCCATCTATCCCTGTTTCTGGTGTCCCCAACTTAACCCTAGCCTAATCCTGATCCTCCTCCAAGAGAAATAAACTCTAACCCTAGCCTAACCATAACCCTAATCCTCCTCCTAGCCATAACCCTTCTGCAAGACAAATAAGCCCTAGCCTTAACCACAGCCCTAAGACCCCTTTCACACTGGAGCGTTTTTTTGCGGGCGCTATCGCTCTAAAAATATCGCCTGCAAATCGACCTGAAACAGCGGCTGCTGTTTCTCCAGTGTGAAAGCCCCGAGGGCTTTCACACTGGGGCGGTGCGCTAGCAGGACCACTCCAAAAGTCCTAATAGCCGCATCTTTGGAGAGGTGAAGGAGCGGTGTGTTTACCGCTTCCCCACCGCTCCTTCCCATTGAAAGCAATGGCAAATCGCGGCTACACTGCCGGCGGCAATGCACCTCTGCAGAGGCACATTGCCGGCTGTATTAACCCTTTTTCAGCCGCTAGCGGGGGTAAAACCGCACTGCTAGCAGCCGAATACCGCCACAATTCCAGCGGTAAAGCACCGCTAAACATAGCGGCGCTTTACCGCCACTGCCCGCCCCAGTGTGAAAGGGGCCTAACCCTAGCCATAACCCTAACCACAGCCATGACACTAGCCATAACCTAACCACAGCCATGACACTAGCCATAACCTAACCACAGCCATGACACTAGCCATAACCTAACCACAGCCATGACCCTAACCACAGCCATGACCCTAACCCCAGCCATGACCCCAACCCCAGCCATGACCCCAACCCCAGCCATAACCCGTCTGCAAGAGAAATAAGCCCTAACCCTATCCCTGGCCATAATCCTAACCACAGCTCTAAACCTAACCTTAACCACAGCTATAACCCAAACTTAACCAAAGCCATAACTCTAGCCAAAACCTTACCCTAGCCATAACCCTAAACCTAGCCATAACCCTAACCACAGCCATGACCCTAAACCTAGCCATGACCCTAAACGTTACCCTAGCCATAACCCTAACCGCAGCCATAACCCTAACCGCAGCCATAACCCGTCTGCAAGAGAAATAAGCCCTAACCCTATCCCTGGCCATAATCCTAAACCTAACCTTAACCACAGCTATAACTCTAGCCATAACCCTAAACCTAGCCATAACCCTAACCATAGCCATGACCCTAAACCTAACCATAAACCTAAACTTAACCCTAGCCATAACCCTAACCGCAGCCATAACCCTAACCGCAGCCCTTGCCATCACTGTGGCAGGAAAAGGAATTGTGTCACACCATGTAGGTTATTATTAGTCAAAGTCGCACTCATCCAATATAGCAACAAAGTCGCACTGTAAATCGCACGATTTGGAAGTCACACAAGTGTGAATGGAGACTTACAATCACTTTGAAAGCCTACAAACCACTTCTAGGTGGTTATACCAGGATCACGCTCTGGCTGTGGGGATCATTGTGTAATGCCAGCAGTCGGCTTTCTGGTAAAAGTAATCCGAGGAGCTCTGCAGCCGCCTGATCACTTTTACAGGACTGGAAGGGGACCCCCCCCCACCACACAATTATAAAGTGTGACATGTTGGGTATCTGTTTATTGGGCACCACATCATCTTTTATATGTTACCAGAATCTATCATTATATGTTATTATATTGTGTGTGCTTGTACCAAAAGTCATACAGGTGTACATAGGTGTGCGCAGCCTATTGCATTAGGGTATGCACCCCAAAGCCCAAACACACACTACCGATCACTCATGATGTTCATTCAGAAAGGAAAGCGTCGGTAAATTACATATTTACTGGCCCCTTCCCCACTCCTAAAACATCCCAACAGCCGATAGGAGAGGAGGGAAGCTGGCAGCACTGCGGGGGTAGAGATAGGAGCCAGGGCAGTAGAGGGAATCTGTGATGCACAGGGTGATTAGGGTGTGCCTGGGCACACCTGGCACACCCTTTGCACACGCCTACGCAGGTGTATTTCTTCCCGACAATCTGTGTTTGATAAATGGATAATGGACATCATGTGACAGAAAAAGAAACAAGCACCATTTTATTCTCCGGGGACTTTGCTTTCAGATTATAGATCATCTTTGTAAAGTTCTACATCATTTTCTCAGCAAAAAAAAAAAAAAGCGCCAATGTTTAATGTCTAAGAGAAATGTCAGAATTGGCACGGGTGGCAAGTGGTTAACGGGCCGCCAGAAAAGGGTTAACAGAGCGCACGTTACATATGCCATAACACGCCTCTATGTGAATGGGCCTCTAAAGGACCGTGTCTGACTGCGCCTGCTCAGCTTAGCCAATGATAAATGTCCCAGAGACACCCCCTACCCCAATCATTTCTTGCTCAGGTGTCACAGAGACAGGAAGTGAGGGAATATCCTCACACTGGGGTCACAGGCAGGGGGCTGTGTATACAAGAAGTGAGGTATGTGCGGGAATACACGGTATATACACCCTTCTATAGGACGGACATGTACAATACACACACAATACAGGTCCATACACACTCTCCCCTCCCGCCTCATTACCTGGTGCCGGTGTCCCCCTCCCGGTGTCCCGCTCTGTCAGGTGCGAGTGACAGTAGGCGGAACCTGCTCTCTGTTGTGACAGCGGAGAACGGGGCGGGACTAGATGGACTGATGTGACGTCACCCTCCATGGCACTGGCGAGACGATCGACAGGCCGGCCATGTGATGGCGAGGAGAGCGGCGATTGGACGCCCAGTTGTCTCCAGTCGGCTTGGGGCCCGCCTGTTCTCAAGGTAATTGGGGCGGAGATTAAAAGCGGAAGCGTTGCTAAGAGACGGGATTTTAGCGAGGGCGAGGTGGGGCGTGCTGAGGAGGAGGCGGGTCTAGTTAGTAGATTATGGAAGCCCGCCAATTTCCAGTCACAGGGTCTCAGTGTAGCGTGTGTATGGGTGATTTGTGTAATATACATAACTGTACAGTGATACAGCAGGGTGACAGAGAAGAGAAAGAAAGGCTTCTGGGAGAAGCAGTCTGCCATAGATATACAGTGCATCCGGAAAGTATTCACAGCGCTTCACTTTTTCCACATTTTGTTATGTTACAGCCAGGAGAGTATTTAAGTTTTGTGCTTCCCTAGGCCTGACTAAACTCATGCACCCCCTAAGTTAAAGATGACCCACCCCTTCCTGTCAAGGCCACACCCCTTCCTGTTTTAGACATGCCCTATCATTTGTAAACCACATCCTTTCCTCTTTAGGCTCCACCTTTTCCTCTTACTCATCAGTCCAGCCAATCAGTGCTGCCTACCAGTGCGTATCAGTGCCGCCTACCAGTGCTCATCAGTCCCGGTTACCAGTGCTTATCAGTGCCCGCCTACCAGTGCTCAGCAGTGCCGTATACCAGTGCTCATCAGTGCTGTATACCAGTGCAGCCTACTAGTGCTCATCAGTGCCGGTTACCAGTGCTTATCAGTGCCGACTACCAGTGCTCATCAGTGCCGGATACCAGTGCTCATTGGTGCCGGCTACCAGTACTCATCAGTTCCGGCTACCAGTGCTCATCAGTGCCGGATACCAGTGCTCATCGGTGCAGTCTATCAGTGCTCATCAGTGCCGCCTACCAGTGCTCATCAGTGCCGCCTACCAGTGCTCATCAGTGCCGCCTACCAATGCCGCTTACCAGTGCTTATCAGTGCCGCCTACCAGTAATCATAAGTGCCACCTACCAGTGATCATCAGTGCCGCCTACCAGTGCTCATCAGTGCCGCCTACCAGTGCTTATCAGTGCCGCCTACCAGTGCAGCCTTCTAGTGCTCATCAGTGCCGCCTACCAGTGCTCATCAGTGCAACCTACCAGTGATCATCAGTGCCGCCTACCAATGCCACTTACCAGTGCTCATTAGTGCCGCCTACCAGTGCTTATCAGTGCCGCCTACCAGTGCTCATCAGTGCCGCCTTCCAGTGCTCATCAGTGCCGCCTACCAGTGCTCATCAGTGCCGCCTACCAGTGTTTATTAGTGCTGTCTACCAGTGGCCATCAGTCCCGGCTACCAGTGCTGATTAGTGCCACCTACCAGTGCTCATCAGTGCCGCCTACCAGTGCTCATCAGTGCCGCCTACCAGTGCTCATCAGTGCCGCCTACCAGTGTTTATTAGTGCTGTCTACCAGTGCTCATCAGTGCCGCCTACCAGTGTTTATTAGTGCTGTCTACCAGTGGCCATCAGTCCCGGCTACCAGTGCTGATTAGTGCCACCTACCAGTGCTCATCAGTGCCGCCTACCAGTGCTCATCAGTGCCGCCTACCAGTGGCCATCAGTCCCGGCTACCAGTGCTGATTAGTGCCACTTACCAGTGCTCATCAGTGCCGCCTACCAGTGCTCATTAGTGCCGCCTACCAGTGCTCATCAGTGCCGCCTACCAGTGTTCATTAATGCAGCCTACCAGTGCTCATCAGTGCCGCCTACCAGTGGCCATCAGTCCCGGCTACCAGTGCTCATCAGTGCCGGCTACCAGTGCTGATTAGTGCCACCTACCAGTGCTCATCAGTGCCGCCTACCAGTGGCCATCAGTCCCGGCTACCAGTGCTGATTAGTGCCACTTACCAGTGCTCATCAGTGCCGCCTACCAGTGCTCATTAGTGCCGCCTACCAGTGCTCATCAGTGCCGCCTACCAGTGTTCATTAATGCAGCCTACCAGTGCTCATCAGTGCCGCCTACCAGTGGCCATCAGTCCCGGCTACCAGTGCTCATCAGTGCCGGCTACCAGTGCTGATTAGTGCCACCTACCAGTGCTCATCAGTGCCGCCTACCAGTGCTCATCAGTGCCGGCTACCAGTGCTTATCAGTGCCGCCTACCAGTGCTCATCAGTGCCGCCTACCAGTGCTCATTAGTGCCGCCTACCAGTGCTCATTAGTGCCGCCTACCAGTGCTCATCAGTGCCGCCTACCAGTGCTCATCAGTCCCGGATACCAGTGCTGATTAGTGCCACCTATCAGTGCCGCCTACCAGTGCTCATCAGTGCCGGCTACCAGTGCTTATCAGTGCCGCCTACCAGTGCTCATCAGTGCCGGCTACCAGTGCTCATTAGTGCCGCCTACCAGTGCTGATTAGTGCCACCTACCAGTGCTCATCAGTGCCGCCTACCAGTGCTCATCAGTGCCGCCTACCAGTGCTCATTAGTGCCGCCTACCAGTGCTCATCAGTGCCGCCTACCAGTGCTCATCAGTGCCGCCTACCAGTGCTCATCAGTGCCGCCTACCAGTGCTTATCAGTGCCGCCTACCAGTGCTTATCAGTGCCGCCTACCAGTGCTCATCAGTGCCGCCTACCAGTGCTGATTAGTGCCACCTACCAGTGCTCATCAGTGCCGCCTACCAGTGCTCATTAGTGCCGCCTACCAGTGCTCATCAGTGCCGCCTACCAGTGCTCATCAGTGCCGCCTACCAGTGCTCATCAGTGCCGCCTACCAGTGCTTATCAGTGCCGCCTACCAGTGCTCATCAGTGCCGCCTACCAGTGCTCATCAGTGCCGCCTACCAATGCTTAACACCTCGGTGACATCAACAATTCAGCCCTCATTGGAGACTTGCAGATTGCGTTCCAGACCTCGTTCTGGTTGTTGCCTGAGTGCCGGAAGACACCTGGTGGACAGAACGCCGGCTCACTTCTACGCGGCTTCACAGCTTCACAGGGACAGTTTGAGATCGTTACCTCATCGCACACTACTATGCCTCCATGAAGAAACTTCTATGTGAGGGTTTTAATGCAATTGTCTATTAAAATTATACAGTTTTACTCAAGTGGCGCCCGCCCGATGGACCGTTGTCATAGGTTAACCGATGAAGCTGACTGATGGTCCGTCGCGCCTACACACCATTGGTTAAAAAAACAATCGTGTCAGAACGCGGTGACGTAAAACACAACGACGTGCTGAAAAAAACGAAGTTCAATGCTTCCAAGCATGCGTCGACTTGATTCTGAGCATGCGTGGATTTTTAGCCGATAGTTGTGCCTACAGAAGATCGTTTTTTTCCCATCGGTTAGGTATCCATCGGTTAAATTTAAAACAAGTTGGCTTTTTTTTTAACCGATGGCTAAATAACTGAACACACGATCGGTTTGGACCGATGAAAACAGTCCATCAGACCGTTTTCATCGGTTTAACTGATCGTGTGTACGCGGCCTTACCCGCAGTGGCAGCGGCAGCATGCGACAGCTGATGGAAACATCAGCTGGGGCGCCAACATTGAGGGACTCCAGGACAGGTAAGTGTCCTATTATTAAAAGCCAGCAGCTGCAGTATGTGTGGCTTCTAGCTTTTATTTTTTATTCTTTGGCGGAACTCCGCTTTAACAACAGATCTTATATGAGATATTAGTAATTGGCTTTATAACTACTTTAACCACGTAACGACCGCTGCATGTACATATACGTCCACAGAATGGCACGTACAGGCAGATGGGTGTACCCATACGTCCCCGCCTTTCCGTGGGTCGGGGGTCCCCCCCGTTACATGCGGCGGTCGGTAGCTCTGGGAGCGATCCGGGACAACGGCGCGGCTATTCGTTTCTAGCCACCCCCCCGCGATCGTTCCCCGGAGCTGAAGAACGGGGAGAGCCGTATGTAAACACGGTTCCCCGTGCTTCACTGTGGCGGCGCATCGATCGAGTGATCCCTTTTATAGGGAAGACACGATCGATGACGTCAGACCTACAGCCACACCCCCCTACAGTTGTAAACACACACTAGGTGAAACATAACCCCTTCAGCGCCCCCTGTGGTTAACTCCCAAACTGCAACTGTCATTTCCACAATAAACAATGCATTTTAAATGCATTTTTTGCTGTGAAAATGACAATGGTCCCAAAAATGTGTCAAAATTGTCCGAAGTGTCCGCCATAATGTCGCAGTCACGAAAAAAATCGCTGATCACCGCCATTAGTAGTAAAAAAAAATAAAAAATGCAATAAAACTATCCCCTATTTTGTAAATGCTATACATTTTGCGCAAACCAACCAATAAACGCTTATTGCGTTTTTTTTTTTTACCAAAAATATGTAGAAGAATACGTATCGGCCTAAACTGAGGAAAAAATTTTTTTTTTATATATTTTTGGGGGATATTTATTATAGCAAAAAGTAAAAAATATTGTTTTTTTTTTCAAAACTGTCGCTCTATTTTTGTTTATAGCGCAAAAAATAAAAACCGCAGAGGTGATCAAATACCACCAAAAGAAAGCTCTATTTGTGGGAAAAAAAGGACGTCAATTTTGTTGGGGAGCCACGTCGCACGACCGCGCAATTGTCTGTTAAAGCGACGCAGTGCTGAATCGCAAAACCTGGCCTGGGCTTTTAGCTGCATTTTGGTCCAGGGCTTAAGTGGTTAAGGGGTGTATTTATGATATTTTCACACAACTTTAACCCAGAATTCTCACATTTCTTTCCTATTGAATCCAAAAAATAGAATGTGTGAATATTAAAGTGAATCTTGGGTGAAACAATTATAATTATCTGCGGCTTTTTAGTTAGTCCCATACTTCATACCACTAGGTGTCAGAATGAGGACAGTTATCACCACGTCCTGGCAGACTCGTTCTTCATTATAATATAAAGATTGACGCTAGAAATGGAAGCTTCCCCTCTGTATTCTACAGCCAAGAAAGAGTGATAACCTATTCAAGGAGATTTGCAGATTTATGATTAATATTCCTATTTTCACTTATCTGATGCCCTGAAAGTCACACACTTCAGGAATCTAGTCAATCAAATTTTATAAATTGCATGATTCTCTGCAGATTGGACAAATCTGTCTGTGTGTGTGGGTATATGTTTTGCAAATTAAATCATTACATTTTGTTAATAAGTATGAACTGAGATGTGAGCAAATATGGATGCATATAGAATTATAATAAAATGATCTCAGCTTAAATGTATCAAAAACATATATAATATATAATATATATATATATATATATATATATATATATATATATATGTGTATGTAAAAAGAGAGAGAGCTGCTAGGAACCCCAGGTGATGTTTATATATATATATATATATACTGTATATATATATATATGTGTGTATATACTGTGTGTATATATATATATATATATATATATATATATATATATATATATATAGGTATTTCCTTCATTCTGCTTACTGTTGTAATATATGTACACATCTATATATATATTTATTTTTTATGTATAAATGTAATATTATTTATTAGTTATATCTCTGCCTATAAAGAAAGCACAATAAATGTTTAAAGTGATTGTAAAAGATACATTTTTTTTTTTTTTAATAACAAACACATCATACTTACCTCCACTGTGCAGCTCAGTTTGAACAGAGTGGCCCCGATCGTTCTCTTCTGGGGTCCCCCGGCAGCTCTCGCGGCTCCCCCCCACAATAGCTAAACCCCCTAGGAGAAGCGCTCTCCCAAGTGGGTTACCTTGCGGGCGCGCTCCCGAGTCCAGCATTTGCATCCACAGACACGAATGCTGGACTCGGCCCTGCCCCCCTGGCGCCAGCGTCATTGGATTTGATTGACAGCAGCGGGAGCCAATGGCTGTGCTGCTATCAATCTATCCAATAAAGAGCCGGTGTTCTGCCGAATAAGTTCCGCCGGGCGGATGAGGACCCCCCTGTACTGCGCAGGCGCGGCGCCGAGTCTGCAAAAATAGCCGAACATGTAGAGCTGAGAGGCAGCTCTACTATGCGCATTCGCAATGGCTATCACATAAGCAGCACGCTCCCGATGCTAGTGATACTCTGCAAGGGGCGGGGGTGATTTTAACAATATCTTTAACAATATCTATCTTTAACAACATGTCTTAGCGGGGCGTGTTGGCCATCTCAGTTAGATGTGCAAATCCGGCCATCAACATTGCCATTGCAAAACCCGCCCATCAACACGCCCCGCTAAGACGTGTACTTTATTGTTGAAATCACCCCCGCCCCTTGCAGAGTAGCACTAGCATCGGGAGCGTGCGGCATATGTGATAGTCATTGCGCATGCGCCGTGTAGAGCTGACTCTCAGCTCTATATGTTCGGCTATTTTCGGAGGCTCGGTTGAGGTTCGTACTGCTCAAGCGCCGCGCCTGCGCAGTACAGGGGGGTCCTAACCCACCGGGGGAACATTTTCGGCAGGACACTGGGACCCTGTGGATAGAGGGAGAGCGCGTCCCAACTGAAGAGATGAAGGGGCCACTCTGTGCAAAATGAGCTGTTATGTGATATGTTTGTTATTTATAAAAAATTATCCTTTACAATCACTTTAAACATTTATTGTACTTTGTTTAACCACTTGCTTACTGGGCACATATACCCCCCTCCTGCCCAGGTGAAATTTCAGCTTCCGGCACTGCGTCGCTTTAACTGACAATTGCGCAGTCGTGCGACGTGGCTCCCAAACAAAATTGGCGTCCTTTTTTTCCCACAAGTAGAGCTTTCTTTTGGTGGTATTTGATCACCTCTGCGGTTTTTATATTTTGCGCTATAAACAAAAATAGAGCGACAAATTTTGAAAAAAATTATAATATTTTTTACTTGTTGCTATAATGAATAGCCCAATAAAAAAAAAAATATATAAATATAAATATGCACTAATTACTGTATTAATGTGACTGGCATTGAAGGGGTTAACACTAGGGGGTGAGGGAGGGGTTAAATGTGTACCCTGCATAGTGTTTTTAACACTATTTTAACACTATAGTGTACCCGGCGGACATCGCGGCCGCCAGGTACACGCATCGGCTCCCCAGCGATGCGCCGGGACAGTGTTTACCCGCTGCGTGCCCCCCAGAGGCGCGCGCGGGTAATGCACTTGAAATGCCGTCCAAAGACGTCCAGTTGGCACCTGAGAGCCGCGCTGTTGACGTCTTTTTTCAATAGCGCGGGTCTCAAGTGGTTAAATTTAGTAACACTTTAATGGAGAGGGGTTATACCTGGCAGGAGACTTCCTGTCTCTACTATTTCCGCCAGTGTCCAATCACCTAAAGGTGCAAGCATAACCCTGTCATTATGAATATGAAGATGCTCTATGCCTTGTGATGTGCTCAAAGAATAGGATTTTACAGGTAACCAAAAATGTAACTATAGTTTTTATGCAGCCTGACTGCATAACTATAATAAAAACTGAGACTTTGATTGGGCTTTAGGAAAAGGGTAGGGTTGCAATTAATAAAAACGAATAATAAATAAAACAGTGATTCCCCTTAGGTGCATGCATTAGGTTGTAGATAGCGTGGGTCAGTGTGTCCGTGACTGATCAAGGCAGTTTATTGTAACAGGTCCATGTACACACGTTTAATGGGCTATTTAAAGATGGCGTAGACTCATGAAGTATAACAACATACAGTAGGGTGACCGGGGACAGTCCCCGTATTAAGGACACCAAGTCTGTCCCTGGTTTTGTCCCCGGATTGGATTTGAACAGGAACTGGGGCAATGTCAAAGACAGTCAGTGCAGAATAAAAAAAAAAAATCTGAATTACACACTCCCGCTCCGCCGCTCCTACTAGCTTAGGGGGGTGTATTTTTTTCCTGCCCCTTTCTGATGATCATGTGCTGGTCGGAGCGGAGGGAATATTTCTTCAGTTTCGGGTGCATGCCCATTCAGCTCCGCTTGCATGTTCTTCTGCCTTGGCTCAAGTCCCGGCCAGCTGCCTGCCTGTTTATCTCCTTGTCTTCCCTGGCAGAGTGATCTTCCTCCACTCCCCACCCAGTAGTAGCCAGGACCCGGAGAGTGAGACTTGACAGGCTGTGAGGAGGGCGGCAGCGGCAACGAGCAGAGAGTCGCTGATTGCCGCCATTGCTAGTAAAAAAATAAATATGTCCCCGGATTTCATTTAAAAAATATGGTCACCTTAACATACAGGCCAATTAACCCCTTAAAATGTACTCATACAGTATAGTCATCACAGCTCTCTGTACCCCATGTACACAGTAGGATTCTAAGGCACTGTATATATGTGATGCTGATAATAGTTGCTTGTCTTTTGTTTAAGGCCAATTAAAACATAGAACCTACACATGAACAATGTAACTACACTGATGTATGTCCAAGGGTGCTCGTATTGTGCATACATTTTTTTTTTCTGCCCAGCTACTTTATTTTTTAGAATGAAGGATGTCGTTTGGAAGGATGCTTACAGGGTCACCCATGGCTTGAATTTGAGCTTCTTGTGTATGGTCAGCTATATAGCTGTTTTTTTTTAAATAAGAATGCAGTCATTTAAAGGTTAGTTGAAAGAGTTTTTGTAGTTTAGCACTTTTGATAGTTATAGTATACATTTTTCTATGAAAGTCTATATTTCAGACCAAAAAGGACAACTGACGAGAAAGGACAAAGGAAATTGGTTCCAAAGGAGGGACAGTACCTCCAAACAAGGACAGTTGGGAACTTTGCAAATCTACCTAGAAAGTAACTCTGACACTTTATAAGAGGCCTTCAGAATAGAAAAATAAATACAACTGTTTGCCTTTTCACCATTTTGGAACAGGCAGGATTATTTGTATTTTTCCAAGTTTTACCAGCTTATCTTATATTTTATACCTGAAGCAGAACATTTTCATAAATGTTGTTTTTATCTCTTGGTTTCGTAATGAGTATATTAGGGGATTTAAAAATGGGGTGATGACTGTGTACAGTAGGGAGAGAACTTTAAGTGCAGTGACAGAGTTCCCTGACGATGGAATTAGATATATAGAGATGAGAGATAAGTAAAATATACAGACAACTGTCAGGTGGGAACTGCAGGTTGAGAATGCCTTCTGCCTTCCAGTTCCATTGGGGATCTTAACTATCACAATGGAAATGCAGATGTAACTAATAATAATCAAGATAAACGGTAAAAGGGTCACCGGCGCTGTTAGGACGAGATCCACAATCTGTAACAAGCGAGTATCGGAGCAGGAGAGACGGAGGATGGGTACATAGTCACAGAAGAAATGATCGATGATGTTTGGCCCACAGAAATGCAGGTTGGACATTAACAGTGCTATGGTTAAAGTAATAGCAAAACTTAGAACCCAGGACCAAATAACCAGGTGTTGTTTCAACTTTGTGCCCATCACTGGCAGGTAAGACAATGGATCACAGATAGCTAGGTATCGGTCGTAAGACATGACGGTGAGCAGTAGACATTCAGTTCCAGTGGAAGCTCCAAAGAGTTGAAATTGGGTAATGCATTCGATAAATGGCATTGTGCGCCCTTCTTCCAAGATGATGTGCAATAGATTTGGCACGATGTCCGAGGTGAGCACCATATCCGAAAAGGACAGGTGGCAAAGAAAAAAGTACATCGGTGAGTGTAAGAGTTGGCTGGTGAGTATGAGTATAATTATTGTTATGTTCCCTAGCAAAGTCATTACATAGACCAGCAAACATAGTACAAACAAAATTACTCTGAACCCACTGAGACTCCCGAAACCAAGGAGAAGGAATTCTGTGACCCCAGTCTGGTTCTTCCTACTCATGTCCTTAGAACACAAACTCGGAGAGCGGAGTACTCTTGATGTCTTTGAACTCTTTGTACAGAGCTATTGCTGAGATTGTGTAGGTTCAACTTTCTGGTCAACTTAATTTATCATGAGTTGAGTGTGTTTACTTTTTCCAACTTTCTGAAAGACCATAAAAGCAGTAAGCTTGAACGTATTCGCTACTAAGCAATAAAACCAAAACGATGTACTTATTTAACGTTCTTGTCCTTTCTTAACCACTATATGCTATTATAGCTAAATTAATTTTGTATTCTAGCGTCATGCAGAAAAACAGTACGTTTTCAAATGGAAAAATGACTCAAATGCTGCATACACACGATCGGTCAAACCGTTTTCATCAGACCAAACCGATCGTGTGTGGGCCCCATCGGTTATTTATCCATCGGTTAAAAAAGTTCACTCTTGTTTTAAATTTAACCGATGAATACCTAACCGATAGAAAAAAAACGATCGTTTGTAGGCACATCCATCGGTTAAAAATCCATGCATGCTCAGAATCAAGTCGACGCATGCTTGGAAGCATTGAACTTCATTTTTTTCAGCACGTCGTTGTGTTTTACGTCACCGCATTCTGACACGATCGATTTTTTAACCGATGGTGTGTAGGCACGACTGACCATCAGTCAGCTTCATCGGTTAACCAATGGAAAAATCCATCAGACCGTTTTCATCGGATGGACCGTGTCTGGTATGCTACTTTCACCCAGAAAGATTTTGTATTGAGAGCCAGTTAAGGAATACTAACAATTTGAAAGATATATTATAACCACTTAGAAGAAATCAATAAATGCATCCTTTTATATCATTTTTTTTTATAATTAAATTTTTTAATTGACCAGTTAAAAAAAAAAAACATTACAGATTTACATCCTAGACATTTCTTACTATAAACTATGAAACTTTTCTTCCCTTTCCCGTTTAGCCCTCCTTCCTCTTTCCCTTCGGGTTGCTCTAAATCCATACTCTACTTTTATTTGGCCATGGACCTCCCCTACTTTCTTCCCCTCCCTCCAAGAAAAAAAAAAAAAGGGCACCCCACTCACTCCTCCCTTTACATCCCCCCCCTTCGTGCTTTTAAGTTTCGAAAGGAGCTAAATTGCTCCTTATCATGTGTTTCCTCTACCCGTGTTATTAAATTCCCTATTATGTTTCTTTCCCAACCTTCCCCCCCTCCCCCCAATCCTTCCCTTCCTAACTCCCTTTTATATAATAATTCCCCTTTGTAAAAGTCAGGTTGGGTGTGTACCTCACAGCACCCTTTTCTCACCTCTTGTCCACTTTGCACTTACCTCCTTGAAGGATTTTCTTTCAGTGGCCATGCTAGCTGATGTCATGGTCCGGAAATTTGAAAACCAAGCTCTTCTGCACTCTTCTTTCTTCGAGGGCTCAGAGAGAGTCTAGATGGTCAACGCAGTCGTGCTGGTGCTGACCAATGCCCACTCACCACTGCAAGCATTATAATGCTACACAGCCTCCGGGCTATGTACTGCATTTTATAATGCCCAGACCGCTACACGGGCTGGCATGGGTGGAGGAAGATAATCATTGAAGGGGGTAAGTGTAGCAGGTAAACAGGGGGTGTGGGGAGGGTGTTGTGAGTTAATTTGCCTTTTCAAATTTTGTAAAAAGCTGAACTAGCCCTTTAAGGCAACAAGGTGAGGAAGGAAGGAAAAGAAAAAACTGAGTAATTAAAGAAGAAAGTTAGTTTTACATAAGTGGATATAAACCTGATTCATGAAATTTGAGCTGGGACCATATACAGTATCTGCAGTGTTTTCTTATCTCTCTTGTCCCGTGGCTTTCTCCTGCCCCGTTATCAGCCTGCTAACTCCTGACAAGTTGATATTGAAAATCCTACCCACCTGAACCTTTTTTACATCCTTCATTTATTTTAATTTTTTAACAGAAACTCTTCATTTATTTAAGGCCACATTCATACCTTAGACCTCGTACACACGATAGGATGGACCATTTTCATCGGTCAAAACCGATCGTGTGTGGGCCCCATAGGTTATTTAACCATCGGTTAAAAAAAAGCCAACTTGCTTTAAATTTAACCAATGGATTCCTAACCGATAGGTCAAAACCGATCGTTAGTAGGCACAACCATCGGTTAAAAATCCAGGCATGCTCAGAATCAAGTCGACGCATGCTTGGAAGCATTGAACTTCATTTTTCTCAGCACGTCGTTGTGTTTTACGTCACCGCGTTCTGACACGATCGGTTATTTAACGGATGGTGTGTGGGCACAACGGACCATCAGTCAGCTTCATCGGTTAACCGACGACAATGGTACATCAGACCGTTCTCATCGGATGGACTGATCGTGTGTACGAGGCTTTAGTGTATTGTAGCTCGAAGTTCCAAAACACACAACATTCTAAAGTTCAATGTATTTCAATGGTGGCTACTCACATATGAGCTCCAAGAGCTACATAAGCTACTTTTCAGGCAAATTTCAGTGTTTCTGGCCCTATAGACTTCAATGGGAACATCTGTATACGCTTGAATCAATGTTTTTTTCTGCATTTTTTTGACATTTTTAGTCTTGTAAGAATTTTTCTCCTCCCTGTAGCTCTTTCCATTGGTTAAAACAAAAATGTCTGAAGCTTGAATACGCATGTAACTGCTTGACTTACCCTTCTAATGCCCTGTACATGCGATCGGTTCATTGGATGAAAACGGTCTGATGGATTTTTTCATCAGATATCCGATGAAGCTGACTTTCATCAGTCGTACCTACACACCATCAGTTAAAAAAATGATCGTGTCAGAACGCGGTGACGTAAAACACGACGTGCTGAAAAAAATGAAGTTCAATGCTTCCAAGCATGAGTCGACTTGATTCTGAGCATGCGTGGATTTTTAACCGATGGACGTGCCCACAGACGAGCGTTTTTTTTAACCATCAGATAATTTTAAAACAAGTTCCTAGTTTTTTCACCAATGGATAAAAAAACTATGGGGCCCACACACGATCGGTTCGTCTGATGAAAACGGTCCATCAGACCGTTTTCATCAGACGACCCGATCGTGTGTATGCGGCATAAAAAGCTTGTTTACGTGTGCAATAATGCTGTATGACACATGACCGCCTTGACCAATCGTTATTCATCTGATCCGTCCTGAAAGCCCATCAGAAAGAAGAGTAGGAAGAGAAAGGATTTCAAAAAGAGTGTAGGGTGATAGGTCATCTTTTTTTTCTGAAAAAGTGAACCAACCCTGTCTATTGAGTAATATTTTAATCACTGTACACAATTATGTGTCATCAGTAGAAATGGCCCCATTTTTATTCCACTCACCAGAAGACCTGAGAGAACCTTCACCTTGTGCATACTCTACCTCCCTTGGTCCTAAACTTCCTGAATAATAATCTTACCTGCAATATGGCACAACTGAAACCATCAGATTTTTCTGGTGCAGATTGAATGATCTCACAGACTGATATTTTCACATTCTGATCATTGATAAACATGTATGACTGGTGGTTTTCTGTCAATTCTTCCCTCTTCTGACACTGCTCTATGAACAGACTTTATATTTTTCCTCATAGCTCTGGGAATTAACCCACAATAAAATCCAGGCTCATTAGGCCCATTCCCTCTTGAACAATTATTTTAGGTATCTAATTATTTTTAGATTTGTTTTTTGTAGGGGAATTGAGAGCCCCTCAGCTCCATTCGAACACCTAATTATCTATGATTTGTTGTGACATGTTATTGTGACATTGTGTTTCTTTTATAAGAGGTACAGCTGTCAAGGGGACAATTTGATCATATCTCATAGTAATACAGTGTTTAAAGTGGAGGGAATCTCCACTTTTGGACTTGTACTTAAGCCTATAATAAGACTTACCTGTAGGTACAGTGAATATCTCCTAAGCTTGCACTGTTTAGGAGATATTCACACAACATGTAGCCATGTGACATTACCGGTGCATGCGCTCTGAAGGGACAGCATACCATACCGGACCTTCAGAGCTCCGTACCAGAGCCGAGGGCTGAGGCTTCCCCCCCAGACCCCCCCCCTTTTCTTTACCTGAGCTCAAACGATCCAGCGATGTGCACCACCGCAGTGGCTCCTGCCGCTGTCTCTCTCCTCAATTAACAGATTGAGAGCGGAGGGAGCGACTGGCTCTTGCTGCTGTCAATAAAATCCAGTGAAACGGGATCGGGGGCAGAGCCAAGTTCGGTTGTCTGTGTCATTGGATCAGGGCTCGCCAAAATCCGGGCACCCGGTCGCAATTACGACAAGAAATTGTGACCTGGCGCTCTCTTTACAGAAGGAAGCTTAGGCCTGCAGAAGGCCGTAAAGCCACGGCCTCAATTATCTGCCGGCGCGGGCCACGCCGCGCGATCCTGGCGGGGCCCGCACCCGCCGGTAATTGAGGCTGCGGCTATGCGGCCTCCTGCAGGCCTAAGCTTCCTTCTGTGATCTGGCACCATCTTGTGGTGGCCGTTGGCATTACAAGTAAAACAGCAGTTCTAATGTGCCATCTCCTTCCCTCTAATTAGAACCCCCAAACATTATATATATTTTTTATTCTAACACCCTAGAGAATAAAATGCCAGTCATTGCAATACTTTCTGTCACACCGTATTTGCACAGCGGTCTTACAAGCGCACTTTTTGGGGGAAAAAATACACTACGCCGCTGTAGCTGTGCATTGCGGGCGGTATTAACCCTTTCCTGGCCGCTAGCGGAGGTTAAAAGCACCGCAAATCGATATGAAATTAATGGTAAACTAAATATTTTCGGGACTGAATGTTTGGTGATGAGTTATAAAGATATGGAGTCAGAAAAAGATTGGGATAATGGAAATTATTAACAAGCATACAGTATCTCACAAAAGTGAGTACACCCCTCACATTTTTGTAAATATTTTACTATATCTTTTCATGTGACGCTCGCAATGCGCACTATCTTTTCATGAAAATTACATTTTGCGCAGGGAACCAAAATGAAAAAAAAAATGCGTGGGGGTCCCCCCAAATTTCATATCAGGCCCTTCAGGTCTGGTATGGATATTAAGGGGAACCCTGCATCAAAAAGGAAAAAAAATGGCAAATCGATATGAAATATCGACCTTTCAGGTCTGGTATGGATTTTAAGGTGAACCCTGCATCAACATAAAAAAAAATGGCGTAAAAAAAATCCATACCAGACCCTTATCCGAGCACGCAATCTGGCAGGCCGCAGGAAAAGAGGGGGGAAAAGCGAGCAGCCCCCTCCTGAACCATACCAGGCCACATGCCCTCAACATGGGGAGGATCTCCCTATGTTGATGAGGACAAGGGCCTCATCCCCACAACCCTTGCACGGTGGTTGTCGGGGTCTGCGAAGGGGGGGCTTATCGGAATCTGGAAGCCCCCGTTAACAAAGGTGACCCCCAGATTCCAGCCCCCCTATGTGAATTGGTAACATGTACATTGTACCCCTACCATTTCACAAAGAATGTGTAAAATATTGTAAAAAAAACACACAGACACAGACACATCAAAGGGTAAGCCCCGGCTTTCCCCGCTTGCCGGGGAATAGCCAATGACGTAGGTGATGATGCCTTATTAGGAGAAACGCGTGGGGAAGGGCTCTGCTGATGGCACTGCGTTATTTTGATCCTATTTGCTTTTACTTGTCTTCTCAAATGTGAGTGACCATTTTATATCTTATTTAATAAATTACCACTTTTTAAATTGGAATTATACTATGAGGCCCAATTTCTCTCCTTAACATATGTTGCACTGGGAGGATTTGTGTATGAAGTAACGTTGCTTAAACCTATGGTGGATACCCATTGATGTCAATATAGTGGAATATCGTCGCCTGGTCTCACTGCCTGGTCCCATTGGAAGGTGTGCTTGCTGTACTGTAGCTGTTGCCGAGAATGTGTTTCCAGCATGACAGCATTCTCGGCGACAGGGTGCCGACATCTCGCACTTGCTGGAATAGACAAAGCACATTCCAGCGAGCGTGTCATAGAAGCGACGGGGATCCGACTTGGATTCCTGCCAATTCTAGCTGTGGCGTTTGGTATGAATCCTAAATTTTAAATAAAAAAACGGCATGGGTTCCCCCCCAGGGGCATACCAGGCCCTTAGGTCTGGTATGGGTTGTAAGGAGACCCCCCCTACGCCGAAAAAAATGATGTGGGGGTCCCCCCACAATCCATACTAGACTCGTATCCAAAGCATGCTGCCCAGCCGGTCAGGAAGGTAGTGGGGACGAGCGGGCGCCCCCCCTCCTGAGCCGTACCAGGCCGCATGCCCTCAACATGGGGGGGTTGGGTGCTCTGGGGCAGGGGGGCGCACTGCGGGGCCCCCCCACCCCAGAGCACCTTGTTCCTATGTTGATAAGGACAGGGCCTCTTCCTGACAACCCTGGCCGTTGGTTGTCGGGGTCTGCGGGTGGTGGGCTTATCGGAATCTGGGAGCCCCCTTTAATAAGGGGGCCCCCAGATACCGGCCCCCCACCCTAGGTGAATGAATATGGGGTATATATGATGTGGTACCTACCCACGTGGGTAGGTACCGGAGCATGATGGGACTGTGACATCATAAGAGAGGCCTATATAAATCGGTGCGAACCGCGCACCCGTCATTGCAGCGGGAAGAAGCGTTATGTCAACATCGGGAGAAGAGAAGAAGAGAAGAAGACATCACAGAAGAACGGGCTGGCCGCCGCTAGTAATTGAGCTAACACACAAAGATAGCGGCGGCCAGCCCTGAAGGAGAAGGCACCGGAGAGCGAGCGGGAGAAGAACCGGAGAGCGGAGAAGATGGGAGAAGACCCCCGGAGAGCGGAAGAAGGCCCCCCCGGAGAGCGGAAGAAGAAGGCCCCCCCTGGAAAAAGAGCTAAAGAAGACAGGGGGCCCCCCGGAGCTGTCTGATAAATTACTCTAGGTGAATTACTTTGCCTCCAGGTGAATGGGTAGGGGTACGATGTACCCCATATTCATTCACCTAGGGTGGGGGGCCGTTATTAGGGGGCGGGGCTCCCAGATTCTGATAAGCCCACTGCCCGCAGACCCCGACAACCAACGGCCAGGGTTGTCGGGAAGAGGCCCTGTCCTTATCAACATGGTGGCCCCAGAGCACCCAACTCCCCCATGTTGAGGGCATGCGGCCTGGTACGGCTCAGGAGGGGGGGCGCCCGCTCGTCCCCACTCCCTTCCTGACCGGCCGGGCAGCGTGCTTTGGATACGGGTCTAGTATGGATTGTGGGGGGACCCCCACGTCGGTTTTTTGGCGTAGGGCTCCCTCTCAGGATTCATACCAAACGCCGCAGCTATAATTTGCGGGAATCCAAGTCAGATCCCCGTCGCCTCTATGACGGCTTTGTCTCCATCGCGGCAAGCCAGCTCGGCGCTGGCTCCCGCGATGGGGCTCATAGGTGGTCATTCTCGCCGACAAAGGAAGCGAGATTGACACAATATCGCAGTCACTCACTGTACCTCTCCTTGGGTGTGTTACACTAACAAGCTCATTCGATCCTTCAGGCATATTCCCTGCTGGGTCCATCTTGTCTGGTAAGCCTTTGATCTTCATGGTGGTGGATTGCCTACAGACAACTATATACAGAGTCACTTTTATCACAGTGGATTAATTTTGGACTTTACATTTCATTTGTTCAATAGCACTTTTTTGGTTTATTTCCATCTTTGGTGCTTTACTTTGTATTTATTTGTATTTATTATATTTATTTATATAATATTGGTTATTTATTCACTATATTCATTTGGTGCATTTTCAACCTACACCTATTATTTTGGGTCATGTCCAAATTTTTAATAACACAATTTTGTTCAGTCAATGATTGCGTTATATTATCACTTTGATTAATCATTTGCATAGTTTTCATATTATGTGTGCAATTTAATTAATTTATTAAGTATAACACAGAGGTTATATGTACACTTATATCTTTTGAGCATACTGAGAGTAATATTTTGAGCGCCTACGTCATTGGCTATTCCCCGGCAAGCGGGGGAAAGCCGGGGCTTAACCTATGATCTGACGGGTGACCCCGCCCCCTCGTAGTCAGACCCTGCCTACATCATTGGCTATTCCCCGGCAAGCGGGGAAAGCCGGGTTTCCCAGTGATGTGCGGATGACCCCCTCTGATGCAATGGGAAACCTGTGTTACTTCAGAGGGGGGCGGGTTCACCCGCACATCACTGGGAAAGCCTGGCTTTCCACGCTTGCCGGGGAATAGCCAATGACGTAGATGGGGTCTGACGTACGAGGGGGCGGGGTCACCTGTCAGATCATAGGGTAAGCCCTGGCTTTCTCCGATTGCCGGGGAATAGCCAATGACGTAGGCGGAGTGGAGACTGGAGGAGACTGCAGTGCTGAACATCGGATCACCGCGGGACATAGAGAACAACGCTGGACAGACTGGATTACATCGCTGGAATGTTTTTTTTTTTATTCCTTATAGCCGCAATTCTAAACATGGGAAACATGCGCTACTTTACAGACATACTATACACACACCCCCAGGTACAAAATGTAAAGGAATATTTCACTTTTATTGTTTCACTTTAAGCATTAATAAAATCACTGCTCCCAAAAAAACATCAGTTTTTAAAACTTTTTTTTTGCATTGATACATGTTGCATGTCAGGCAGGACCCGGGTCCCCAAACACTTTTTATGACAATAACTTGCATATTAACCTTTAAAATGAGCACTTTTGATTTTTCATGTTCGTGTCCCATAGACTTTAACTGTGTTCGAACAGTGCCGGCCGCAACACTGAGATGCTGATGCGCGTGCCATGCGGCCGCGATGTCTGCCAGGCACCCGCGATCGGCGGTTACAGAGACAAGGACGTGGATCTGTGTGTGTAAACACACAGATCCACATCCTGTCAGGGAGAGAGGAGAGCGATCTGTGTCCCTTGTACATAGGGACACAGATCAGTCACCTCCCCCAGTCAGTCCCCTTCCCCCACAGTTAGAAACACTATGCAGGATACACATTTAACCCCTCCCTCATCCCCTAGTGTTAACCCCTTCAATGCCAGTCACATTGATACAGTAATTAGTGGATATTTATAGCACTGATCGGAGTATAAATGTGAATGGTCCCAAAAATGTGTCAAAAGTGTCCGATGTGTCCGCCATAATGTCGCAGTCCCAATAAAAAAATCGCAGATCGCCGCCATTACTAGTAAAAAATAATAATAATTCTGTCCCCTATTTTGTAGGCGCTATAACTTTTGCGCAAACCAGTCGCTTATTGCGATTTTTTTTTTTACCAAAAATATGTAGAAGAATACATATCGCCTAGACTGAGAATTTTTTTTTCTTTTTTTTTACATTGGGCTATTTATTATAGCAACAAGTAAAAAATATAATTTTTTTTTTCAAAATTGTCGCTGTTTTTTTGTTTATAGCGAAAAAAAATAAAAACCGCAGAGGTGATCAAATACCACCAAAGGAAAGCTCTACTTGTGGGAAAAAAAGGACGTAAATTTTGTTTGGGAGCCACGTCGCACGACCGCGCAATTGTCAGTTAAAGCGACGCAGTGCCGGAAGCTGAAATTTCACCTGGGCAGGAGGGGGGTATATGTGCCCAGTAAGCAAGTGGTTAAAAACGATAGAAATGTTTTTGTTTACACCGGAGAGCTTGTCCAAAGGAATGCCATTTAAAAAAAAAAAAGACACAAAACTTTATCTTTCACAACAACATCTTAAAGCTGGTTACGCTTATTCCATCAATCGTGAAATTTTTCACTGCCTGCCCGAGACATTCATAAACCTTTTTGTGCATTTGTATATTTCAGCTAAGCCAACCGGCACAGCACTACCCGCATGCATATCATGCAAGGTAAATGGAAAATCCAAAAGCAGAATCTAATTTTTATCTGCCTCCACAAACCATTTATCTGCTGCGTTTAAACTTTGGATGGTCTGTGATGTGCACTTTCCAAGTTGCTTGAGAAGAAAAAAAAAAATTTTGTATTTTAATTTCGTAAACTAAGTTGGCTTCTTTCTGACAAAGCAATGGGGAATTTGCAGCACTTCACCTCCGCGATAACCTTTGTGGATCAAAGAATAAAATTGGTTCCATTACTTGCATTAGCTTGAACAGCCAAGCCCGGGGCCTTCAAATAAACTAAGAAATATATTTTTTGAAGCACCTGAGTAACACACTTTACTCATAACATTTCGTATTATATTGCTTGTTTGCTGTTTCAACTACATTTTCTATCTGGGCACTTTATTTTAAGCACTGTAACAGTGGATGACATGTGTGCTGAAGGCAGGAGCTAGCCTACATCTATCTAGCAAATGCATCTTCAAATAGAGCTTTTAAACTGGAAATTAGTTTTCAAAATAGCATTTGTACCAAGACTGCGGCTTTGAGTAGATTGCATGACAAGAAAACAGCCCTCTTTTTTGTAAAGCCTTTAAGATGATATTAAAACCTAATTGTTTTAAACCATTAATATTGTGTACTAAAGCACGATGACCGAGAATTAAAAAGAACAGCTGGAATAGGAGGGAAATTTAAGAGTTCTTTAGAAAGTTTTTCACTTATGGAAAGAGATGAATAGAGACGTCTTTTAGATGACCTGAATGGGGTAAAGTCTCAGGGCCAGATTCTCTAAGATCCTGCGGCGGCGTCGCGTAAGCTATTTACACTACGCCGCCCCAACTTACAGGAGCAAGTGCTGTATTCGCCAAACACTTGCTCCGTAGTTTGCGGCGGCGTAGTGTAAAACTCCCGGCGTATCCCCGCGTAATTCAAAGGGGGCGGCTTATATTTAAATTAAGCGCGCCCCCGTGCCGATCGAACTGCGCATGCGCCGGGCTAAAAATAGCCCAGGGCGCATGCTCCAGTTCTCGGCGGAAAACGTCAATGACGCCAACGTGTGCGTCATTGACGTAAAGTCGTATTCAAGAACGACTTACGAAAACGACGTACCCGACGGGAAAAGACGACGCGGACCCGACGCCATACTTAACATGGCATACGTCGGACTGGCGTAAGGTTACCCCTCATATAGCAGGGGTAACCTTACGCTTACGCAAACGATGTAAGCGACGGTTACGCGACGCGATTTCGTTTGGGAATCGGCGTATCAGGCTCATTTGCATAAACAAATGAGAACTGAACGTAAACGCCACCTAGCGGCCGGCGGGGAATTACATTTAAGATCTGACAGTGTAAGTGACTTACACCTGTCGGATCTACAGCGTATCTATGCGAAAATGATTCTAGGAATCACTCGCATAGATACGCGGGTCAAAAAACAGAGATACGACGGAGTTTCCTGAGATACTCCGTCGTAACTCTTCTGAGAATCTGGCCCTCTGGGTTTAAAGATACATTCAGAGTGGAGACTTCAGACCACCAGATTTCAGGGAATGTCCCAAAAAGGTAGAAGGTCTCATTGGAGTTTTAATCTGTTAATGTAATTTTAAAAGTAATTTTCACTATTTCTAAATCTGCAGATTTTAATTAAATTATCATGGTGATCCTACCACGAAGGTCCTTTTTGAGGCGCTTCCTGTTATAGGATTAACACTTTGTCCCTGTCTCCCAATTGTTCTCCTGCAATGTCCCACAGGCTCATAATAGGTACTACAAGTGGCCATTTAGAAACATAGCAGAAAAAGACCAAATAGTCCAAGTCTGCCCCATTTCTTTTAACTTTTTTTTTTGTGTGTGAGTATAGATCCATGATTATTCCAAGCATGTTTAAGTTTACTTACTGTTGACTGACTCTCTGTCTCTGTTAGGCCTCGTACACACGATAGGTTAACCAGAGGACAACAGTCTGATGGACCGTTTTCATCAGTCAAAAACGATCGTGTGGGGGCCCCATAGGTTATTTAACCATCGGTTAAAAAAAAGCCAACTTGCTTTAAATTTAACCCGATGGATTCCTAACCGATGGGAAAAAAACGATTGTTAGTAGGCACAACCATCGGTTAAAAATCCAGGCATGCTCAGAATCAAGTCGACGCATGCTTGGAAGCATTGAACTTCGTTTTTTTCAGCACGTCGTTGTGTTTTACATCACCGCGTTCTGACACGATTGGTTTTTTAACTGATGGTGTGTAGGTGCGACGGACCATCAGTCAGCTTCATCGGTTAACCGATGAAAACGGTCCATTCTCATCAGGTGGACTGATCGTGTGTACGCGGCATTAGAAATCTGTTCCAGAACAAAAAATCTCCTGCAGTGTTTCGCTAGACATGGGTGGTGTAGTCCAGTCTTTAGTTTCAGGCAAAGTCTAGAGTCTTGCAGCCCTCCTCAGAACAATGGGTGTTCATATACAGTTGGGGCTGCTTTGCTGCGTCAGGGCCTAGAACGGATTGCTATCATCGAATGAAAAATGTAATTCCCAAGTTTATCAAGACATTTTGCAGGAGAACTTAAGGCCATCTGTCCACCAGCTGAAGCTCAACAGAAATGGGTGTTGGAATAGGACAGCGACCCAAAGCATAGAAGTAAATCAACAACAGAATGGCTTAAACAGAAGAAAATGTGCCTTCTGGAGTGGCCCAGTCAGAGTCCTGACCTCAACCCGATTGAGATTCTGTGGCATGACCTCAAGAAAGCAATATCCCAAGAATATTGCTGAACTGAAACAGTTCTGTAAAGAGGCATGGTCAAGAATTACTCCTGACCGTTGTGCACGTCTGATCTGCAACTACAGGAAACGTTTGGTTGAAGTTATTGCTGCCAAAAGGAGGTTCAACCAGTTATTAAATCCAAGGGTTCACATACTTCTTCCACCTGCACTGTGAATGTTTACATGGTGTGTTCAATAAAAACATGGTAACATTTAATTCTTTGTGTGTTATTAGTTTAAGCAGACTGTGATTGTCTATTGTTGTGACTTAGATGACGATCAGATGACATTTTATGACCAATTTGTGCAGAAATCCATATCATTCCAAAAGGGTTCACATACTTTTTGTGGCAACTGTAGCTAGAAAGAAAAAGAAAAGAAGGAGGGTCCACCAACCTAGTGCATTATCAAATATAAAAGTTTTATTTAAAGTAGAATAAAAGCAATAGTCCTACTCACAAACATGCTTAGATAAAGGCTTTTCTGACAGTCAAGCTGAATCACTTGGCACCTGCAAGCAGGACTTGATGACAAGAAGATCGGACGGTACTCCAAACGGCTGACGTGTTTCTGGAGCGCACCTCTTTCTTCAGAGCCTAGGTGGTCCATCTGTTCCAAAAATCAACCACAAAAAAATACTAGAATAATGATTAGTTTTAAACTTTCCTCCTGTTAGTCTGAGGTCATGTCCCCGTTTTCTTGATCTTAGCTCCATATTGAAAATCATGCCCTCCTGAACCCTATTCATACCCTTCACATATTTCAAAACCCCTTCATGCCTAAGCATTTGCGCAAGAAAATTACTTAGAAGCCCCAAGCATTATATATATATATTTAGCAGAGACCATAGAGCAGGGGTGCCCAACCGCTGGCCCGTGGGTCACATGTGGCCCGCAGCGGCATCTGATGTGGCCCGCCACCTCCTGCTCCGAACCGCCATCTT
The DNA here is from genome assembly GCF_905171775.1 of Rana temporaria. Classification (NCBI taxonomy): domain Eukaryota; kingdom Metazoa; phylum Chordata; class Amphibia; order Anura; family Ranidae; genus Rana; species Rana temporaria. The sequence continues at coordinate 120,727,438 of NC_053498.1, forward strand.
TGAGTATCTGTGTGAAGAATGGAGCCGGGCGCTAGAGGAAGCAGAGAAGATGCTTCTTGTATAGCACCTACTCCTGTCGCAGGCAGAGTAATACCAAATGTACTCCACCTGTGACCGGAGCAATACAGGAAGCATCTGCTCTGCTCTCTACTGCAGCCACATGCTTCATCCAGCGCCGACACATGTCACACTGATGCTTGGGGATGGTGGGTTGGGAACCAGCCAGCAGTACCCACCAACAGTACCCACCAGCAGTACCAACCAGCAGTACCTGCCAGCAGTACCAGCCAGCAGTACCTGCCAGCAGTACCCACCAGCAGTACCAGCCATCAGTACTCGCCAGCAGTACCCACCAGAAGTACTCACCAGCAGTACTCACCAACAGTACCCACCAGCCGTACCATCCAGCAGTACCCACTAGCAGTACCAGCCATCAGTACTCGCCAGCAGTACCCACCAGCATTACCAGCCACCAGTACCCACCAGCAGCACCAACCAGCAGTACCCATCAACAGTACCAGCCAGCAGTACCCACCAACAGTACCAGCCAGCAGTAGCCACCAGCAGTACCCACCTGCAGTACCAGCCAGCAGTACCAGCCAGCAGTACCCACCACACAGTCCCAGCAGCAGGACCCAGCAGCAGGACCCACCAGCAGTACCCACAAGCAGTACCATCCCTGGAGGACAGCTAGCAGAAGCCACCAGCCATATCCTCCTGGGGGACAGCAGCAGCCAGTGATACCTGCAGGAATCCTGAGGAAGAAGTGAAGATTGAGGTCAGTTGAGGTACCGGGGTGATGCGTAATAACTAAAGATCTACAGTATATAAAAGAATCAGGACCTCCTTCGTCCTGCTGGTGATCCCTCTAGAGCAGTGGTCTCCAAACTGTGGCCCGTGGGCCAAATGCGGCCCTTTGCTTGTCTGTATGCGGCCCTCTTGGGGCACTGTTACTCATTCTGATAAGAGGCACTATGTCTTTCACTGACACCAATGATGGGGCATTTTTACTTCCACTGACACCATTAATGGGTTACTATTCCCCCCACTGACTCCAATCATGGGGCACCATTTCTCCCACTAACACCAATGATAGGGCGCCATTACTCCCACTGATACCAATGATGGGGTGCCATTCCTCCCACTGACATCAATGGTGGGGCACCATTCCTCTTCTTACTGATCAGCTGCTAGATAATTTTTTTACTCGCACTGACCACAAAGCCTGAGACATTGTCTACTCCCACGGACACTGGGGCATTTTCTACGCTCGCTGGCCACAGTCCAGCCCTCCTAAAGTCTGATGGACAGTAAACCGGATCTCCTATCTCTTGCTGGTGAAGCAGGTACATTCCTGGTATAGGGAAGATGTCTGCTCACTACTTTCAATGTAAGACTAGTCGCCCCTCCAGTCGGACTCGCCGTTCTGCTCCCTCGTCCGGTTCCCCTCGTGCTGTGGCCCGATTCGCCTCCTCCCCATGGTAGTTGGTGTGACTACTAGTCTGCTGTGCTGACCTGTCGGCGGGCGGGCGGGCAGGCAGCCTCCTCCTGGCGGCTCCGGACTGTGAGGGAGGGAGGAGGAGGGGAGAGGGAGCCGGTGGCCATCCAAAAGCCGCACCTCCTTCTCAGGCTGTTCCGTGATAGGGGGAACAGTCATTTTCCCAGCAGAGTCTATGTTCAGTGTTTAGCCTATCACGGATGTCCTCTCATCCGAGGCCGAGGCTGATGACCCTAGCCAGGCTAGGATCATCAACGGGAGATCAGCAGATGGGGACGGGGAACAAAGAGGACAGGGAGAGGATGGATCAGGCTGCAGGGTAAAGGTAAAGGTAACAGGGCCACAGGAGGGACAGGTTCGGGTACAATGTTCAGGTATCAGGTACAGAGACAAGGTCAGGATCCGAGATAACAGGTTCAGGTCAGGGCACAAGGAAGAGATACCAAGGCAACTAGAGAGTGTGAGTTGACGGGTATTTATACATATCTCCTGCAATCAGGCTCAGGTTGGAAAAAAAGGAGATTAATTTACCCAATCCTCTGATCCTCCCCCCGGTTAGACCAGTCCCCACAGCACGCTCCCCCAGTCTAGAGTCCTAACATCAATAAGAACAAAGCAGGGTCACTAGCCCTGCACTGGGGGTGCTGAGGGACAGTCCACCACCTGATTATGGGGTGCTCCGCCTGCAGGGGGATTGGAGGATCAGGTAAGTAAAAGTGCTTCTCCTCTCCCCTAGACAAAATGAGCAATTTACCCTTGCAGGTCAGGCACAGCTCCACTGCAGGGGGTCATTATTCTTTGGCTGGAATTGGGCTTTAATACAATGCATCTTAATGCACGACATAACACGCTGTAACACATGTGCCTTAATGCACTGCAAGATTTTATAGGTAGATTCAGAAAGAGTTAGGCCGGCTTATCAGTAGATAAGCCGACCTAACTCAGAATCTAAGCCGACCTATGTTTAAGCGTATGCTCAAACAGAGATACGCTTAAACATATCAAAGATACGACGGCTTGCGCCGTCCTATCTTAGATTGCAATATTTTAGATGGACGCTAGGTGGCGCTTCCATTGCAGTCGGCGTAGAATATGTAAATGAGGGGATACGCCGATTCACGAACGTACGCCAAGCCGACGCAGTACTTTTACGCCGTTTACGTAAGAGATAGGCCGCGTATGCGCACTGGGAAATGTAGGCGCCCGGCGCATGCGCAGTAGCCAAAAAACGTCAAAAACGTGAGGTAAAGCCTCATTACCATTAAACACGCCCCCCTCCAACCCATTTGAATTAGGCGCCCTTACGCCCACACCGCGTTTACACTACGCCGCCCTAAGTAAGGAGGTAAGTGCTTTGAGAATCATGCACTTGCCTCTCTTACTTAAGGCGGCGTAGTGTAAACACTCTAGGCTACGCCGCCGCAAATTAGCGCGCCTCTACCTGAATCTACCTATTAGTGTTTAGGTTTACAAAAAAAAAAAAACTAAAGCCCCACTTGGCAACCATAACACAGGAGATACGGGCGCCTGTCCTTGGCTACCACACAAGGAGTTAATGCCACTTATGCTGTCTTATATGGTAAATTAATTTCTAACTAAAAAATGCGTTTGCAAACGGTAAAAGAGAGAAGCGCAAAAAAAAAAAAAAGGCCTTCATGTTCTTTCAGCGTTTACACGGAAATAACCTCCAAATGATGGCAGACAAATTAGACAAGATGGTCTCCTAATTTCTGCAAACAATCACTTAACGGGAGCAGTGAATTTGCGGAGACGAGCTGAATGGAGCAGTGATACATTAGGGTGCACTATCAATAAACGAAAGCTGGGCTGCTTTCAAGATAAGCAGATTTGTCTTTGCGCAGAGAATCTATGCTCCAGCAAAGTGCAGGAAGTGACAGGAATTTCAATTATTTAATCAAAGAGCCAAATGAAGAGCCCAGGTAGAATGATTAGAGATGGGCTTTTCACCGAGAGGCCTAATGTAGGCGTACATTGAAAATGACTCAAAATGCGCAGTAAATTAAAGCAGCTCTTTCCTGAATCACATGGTTACAAATGGTGAATTAGTTTCCCGATGCTTTCATTTAAGTATTTAAGTGGAAGGTTTTATTATTAATGTGACATAAAATAAAACACTTGTTTTCTGCCCGTCTCGCATTCGCGCTGAAGACTAAACAAGTGCCAAATGGTTCTCAGGCACGGTCGCAAGCGGGGGGAGGGGGGGATTTTTCAGAAAACGAAGATGCGTTAAATGGAATCCGCCATGTATCCCCACCTAAGTTATGAATTTAAAGTAATACGGAGGAATAAAAAGCTATTGCAGCTTGATTGCTCTGAAAAAACATATATTTCTTTCGAAGAGGGGGTAGAGAGGTCCCATAAGACGGTGTTAAACATAGCTGCATTACGACGTGTTCATTATTCATATAGATTGCTATTCCTCTGTATGCGGAGAGTATTGTCCAAGTCTAAATTGTTTGGGGATTTGTTACTTTAATCAAAAATATATTTATACCTAGAATACATACAAGCATGTGTACGCACCTCTTACAGTATGTTAAACAATGCCATAAAACTGGTGAGAGGCTCTTAAAAACTACCACTGTATTTATGCATTATGAGGACATGGGAGCTCACTTGTAAATCTTTGAAAATGCGCATACCCGAGATGATTTGCTAGCGTGTGATTTGTTTAAGTATTTGCAATTTCCTTAGCAAAATACAAGTGTGCTAAGTAAAATTTTGTTTTATTTTTTCTATATAAAGCCCTTCCATGGGCACCTTATTCCAAAGGTTGTACATAGTTATAGGTTGGGGCGGGTGCCATTTTTGTTGAAAATCATAATTATAGCCATCTACAGTACATGCTTGTGCCCATATGTGCAGAATTTGTGAAAGGGGGGTTATTGACACTGAACTCCTTACTTTTTATTTTGTATCATTAATTGTTATCTCGCAAAAGTATGGGGTGGTGCAAGTACTGAGAATCTGAATACTGGGTTGGCAGCTTCTACGGACCAAAGGATTCCAATGATTATCTTGGGTTGTGATAGTGATGAGTGAGTCTAGAACTGAAGCGCCATACTGTGATATTCAAGTCCAGATACAACCTATCCTATGACAAAGTGTATACAAAGCCAAACGGTTTTGGAGGCTGTAATTTTACCCCTTCATCAGGACTTGAAAAAAATTAAATGTATGCAAACTTAGGCCCAGATTCTCAAAGGGCTTACAACGGCGCAACGCAATGTACGCCGTCGTAAGTCCTAATCTGGGCCGTCGTATCTATGCGACTGATTCTTAGAATCAGTTACGCATAGATATCCATTAGATCTGACAGGCGTAAAACTCTGACGTTGTCGGATCTTAAATGCAATTTTTTTTTTTGCCGCTAGGTGTCGCCTCCGTCGTTTTCCCCGTAGAGTATGCAAATTAGCAAAATACGCGAATTCCCGAACGTACGCGAGGTCGACGCAGTGAAGTTACGACATTTACGTTAGAGTTGCTCCTGCTATATGAGGGGCAACCAATGTTAAGTATGGCTGTCGTTCCCGCATCGAAATTTAAAAATTTACGTTGTTTGCGTAGGTCGTCCGTGAATGGGGCTGGACGCCATTTACGTTCACGTCGAAACCAATGACGTCCTTGCGACGTCATTTAGCGCAATGCACGTCGTGAAATTTTAGGGACGGCGCATGCACATTACGTTCGGCACGGGAACGCGCTTAATTTAAATGCTATACGCCCCCTACCCGCCTAATTTGAATTTACGCTACTCCGCCGCAACTTTACAGGCAAGTGCTTTGTGAATAAAGCACTTGCCTGTAAAACTTGCGGCGGCGTAACGTAAATGACATACGTTACGCCGCCGCAGAGATACGCCGGATCTACCAGAATCTGGCCCTTAGTAATCTATATATATTGGGGTGTTATGACAGTGAGTGTTCTAGCTCCTGACAGATACTGTGCAAACACCCAACTAGGCATTAGCTTAGACACTCTGGGCCAGATTCTCCAAAAAGCGCCTATCTATAGGCGGGTGTAGCTTGTCTCAGATACACTACGCCGCCGTAATTTAGTGAGGAAGGTCCCGTATTCTCAAAGAACTTGCGGCCAAAGTTACGGCGGCATAGTGTAACTGTGCCGGCGTAAGCCCACGTAATTCAAAGTAGGCTAGTGTGGGCGTGTTTTAAGTTAATGTTCGTGACCCGACGATTGACGTTTTTAACTAATGGCGCATGCGCACGCGCATGCTCAGTATCACATCGAATTTTCAAATTAAATTACGCCTGCTCAATGCCTAGTCGACTTGAACGTAACTTACGTCTAGCCCCATTCACGGACGACTTACGCAAACGACGTAAAATACGACGTCCATACCTTACATGACTTACCCCTGCTTTATGAGGGGTAACTTTACGACGGCGTATGTCTTACGTAAACGACATATCTTGATAAGCCGGGCACACGTACGTTCGTGAATCGGCGTATCTAGCTAATTTACATATTAAACGTGGAAATCTACGGAAGCGCCACCTAGCGGCCAGCGTAAATATGCAACTAAGATACGACGGCGTAAGAGACTTATGCCGCTCGTATCTTAGCCGAATTTATGCGTAACTGATTCTAAGAATCAGCCACATAGATACGACGGCTCTCATTCGGACTTACGACGGCGTACATGGCGCTACGCCGTCGTAAGTCCTTTGAGAATCTGGGCCTCTGTGCCCCTGCTCCAGGTGAGTCGCCTCTAATGACCCCTTCACAACTCCTGAAGTCTGGTGCCAGCCCAGCTCACCTGCTGCACAAAGACAAGGAAGATCCGAACAGCTGCCCACCAACAATCCCATTTATTTGGTAGAAACATTAAAACCAAATGACAGATATGGCGCTTAAGTCAGCGATTAAACATTACACAGACCGGGTAATGATTAAGCATTCACTTTAGTGTGAAATGCGTCTACCTGCTTGTTCTATTTGTTATTTGGTTTTAATGCTATACCAAGTAAAGTGGATTGTTGGGGTGCAGCAGTCCGGATCTTCCTTGTCTTCCATTAGGAGTAAGCTTGGGTTTGTCTAAACACGGGTTCAGCCAAGCCCAGAAAGGAGCTGTCAGTAACGTGCCAATGAGCTACAGGTGGAGGATGCCCCTCTTTACAGCTTCACATACACAAAGGGACACAGATGCTCCTGACATCATTGACCTAATATGACCATGTGGCCATATTAGGTCAATGATGTCACCAGCCTCCCTGCTCATTTGTGTACTTAAAGCTGTTGACAAGGCACTCCTTACATGAAATATATAAATTGTTAGCTGGATTCACGTAGATGGGCTTAACGTTAGGCAGGCGTAGCGTATCTCATATACGCTACACCGCCGTAATTTAGAGAGGCAAGTGCTGTATTCACAAAGCACTTGCGTCCTAAGTTACGGCAGCGTAACATAAATGTGCCGGCCTAAGCGCACCTAATTCAAATTGTGAAGAGTGTATTCTCAAATTCGACGCTGGCCCGACGTCCATATTTAACATTGGCTGCGCCTCATATAGCAGGGGTAACTTTACGCTGGAAAAAGCCTTACGTAAACGGCGTATCTGTACTGCGACGGCCGGGCGTACATTCATGAATAGGCGTATTTAGCTGATTTACATATTCTAGGCGTAAATCAGCGTACACGCCCCTAGCGGCCAGCGTAAATATGCAGTTAAGATACGACGGCGTAGGAGACTTACGCTGGTCGTATCTTAGACAAATTTGTTTGAATCAGGCGCCAAGATACGACGCCTCACACTCAGAGATACGACGGCGTATCTGGAGATATGCCGTCGTATCTCCTACCTGAATCTGGCCCTATGTGTGTATGTTTGAGCAAAATAAAGAACAATACACAGTACATCTCTCTTTAGGGCTGGGTTCCCACTTATGCAAATTGGTTTTCCCCACATCCAATTTGCATGACAGGAGAGTATGCCCAGCTCTCAGTAAACAGTGGCAGCCACAGTCTGCCCTGGAAAAGGGTCATGTGCCTTTTTGGCTCCGTTTCAGATCCGAATTCAGACAAAAAATCAGATCTGACACAACTTTATTCCTGACGTGTCTGGTGTGTTCCTTGGCCTTCATGATGCTGTATTTTTACTGAGATTAAAGTACACACAAGTGGACTTTATTTACTAATTAAGCGACTTCTAAAGGCAATTGGTTCCGGCTGGACTTACTGGAGTTTAGGGGTGTTGTTGTGACTAGAATATTGTCAAGGTGGGGAATGTGACCTAAACACCAGCAACCCTTTTTTGGCAAAGGACCCTCTGCCAGCTTGCAGTTCTTTGGCCATCTTTCCCAGTGTATGATTTTTTTATTTTATTATTATTATTATTATTATTATTATATTTTGGGTGAAAACGCATTTAACAATGTCAGCATTTGGCCGAAGAAAGAATTGAAAATGACAATATACAGTTTAAGTAAGGTTCAAAAGTAAACTAGTAGAACAGGGCCTAGAGTCACAGTGAGCACCAGGATGGATGGTGGTTGGTCTTAACTACCAGGTTTTAACGGATATACCAGTGCATAATTAAAACAAAATTATAACAGTGCTACTATCTCTGTCTCATGAATCAAAAATTGTGCCCACTCTATCTATGAATAAACTGATAAACAACTGCATCATCAGTTCAGGTCTGTCATGGCTAGGGAAGCTCAGAGGTACCCCTGACACTTATACCCCTATACCTCCAACCCCCCATTCCCATTAAACAAATGACACTGGTTGAAGTTAAATGGCCGTCCAGCCTTTTATTGAACAACATAATTAATAAATAACTATTTAAACAGTAACATAAACCAAAGCTAGATTTCCCCAGCTGCAAGAACACAGACTCTGGCACATTAACACTTGCCCCACAGACCTTACAGGTCTACCACTACCTGGTCCCTATTAGTGGACCACACCTAACTAGAGGACACCATACCAATGATGGTTCCCCACTTGTATCCCACAGACAGATTTTTTTTTAACCCCATCCAAGGAGTTCCAAAGGCCATCTCCACGCCTACACCCTAAAAACCGACTTACCCTATCTCAGGGAGGGAGGACAGGATGTTCCTCTGACGGCTACACAACGTCGACTGCTATGGTACCACCCCTTCCTCCAGTCTTTCTCCTGCGCTCCTTCTCATCACCCCGTCTACTCACCAATCATGTAAGTAAGAAGTACCACCTATCTCTTTGGCACATTAACCCTCAATTGTCTGGTTCCTCTTCCACCCTGTCATGCCAGCCCAATGCTTTATTTGTTCCTCCAAACTCTGGGCCTTCCTTAATCTTGATGACATAGGGCCATATTCCCGTAGATTTTGGGCGGGCGTCGCGTAAGCCATTTACACTCCGCCGCCCCAACCTACAGGAGCAAGTGCTGTATTCCCCAAACACTTGCTCCGTAGTTTGGGGCGGCGTAGTGTAATTGGCCCGGCGTATTCCCGCGTAACTCCAAGGGGGCGGCTTGTATTTAAATTAAGCGCGCCCCCGATTCGAACGAACTGCGCATGCGCCGGGCTTAAAATAGCCCAGTGCGCATGCTCCAGTTCTCGGCGGAAAACGTCAATGACGCCGACGTGTGCGTCATTGACGTAAAGTCGTATTCAAGAACGACTTAGGGAAACGACGTACCCGACAGGAAAAGACGACGCGGACCCGACGCTATACTTAACATGGCGTACGTGGGACTGGCGTAAGGTTACCCCTCATATAGCAGGGGTAACCTTACGCTTACGCAAACTACGTTAGCGCCGGTTATGGGACGCAAATTCATTCGGGAATCGGCGTATCAGGCTCATTTGCATAAACAAATGAGACCTGAACGTAAACGCCACCTAGCGGCCGGCTGGGTAATTACATTTAAGATCCGACAGTGTAAGTGACTTACACATGTCGGATCTTAAGCGTATCTATGCGAAAATGATTCTAAGAATCACTCGCATAGATACGCAGGCCAAAAAAGAGAGATACGATGGAGTATCCTGAGATACTCCATCGTAACTATACTCAGAATATGGCCCATAGTTGTTTATTAGTTTATTGGTAGAGTGGGCACAATTTTTGATTCATGACACAGAGATAGTAGCACTGCTGAAAAATTTAAATGTACCAGTATTTTAAATTTTTGATTTATTTATATATATTCTTTATTGATAGCGGCTGCACAGTTATAGGTTTCAACAGGTGTAGACCTGTTGGTTGTATCTTCCCCAGTTTGACAAGTTCTAGACATGAAACCCCTGAACTCCGGCACAAGCTGCCAGAATTGGAGGAACTTGTGACAGGCCCAGTGCAATGATGTTTGTGAGTGTAATCATTTTGTTTTTAAACATTAAAAGAGATCTAATACATTTAAATTCTAAGATGTGCCCCTTATGGATTTTTTTTATGTTTTATGCAATTTTGGACCTTTCCTGTTTGTTCAGACAGTGCTACAGGACTATTAAACAGAGTCATATAATTGACTTTATTTAATCCATAGTGCTTGAGCTGCTATCCATCTGAACATCTGTCTGAAAGCGATTTTTCGTTGGATTTTGCATTATACAAGTACACTTTAGAGCTCTGGGAACCCCTTAAAAGGGGTCTATTGTGCGCTTGGATTTCTTTCGCTTCCTGTTTTTCCAATTCAGAGGTATAGGACATTCACAGAATTTGACTTTAGCGCTGCTAATGCTGGAATTCTTTTTCAGTATATTTACTACACAGAATTTGACTTACTTCCAGCCATTTGCAGCCAAGGTTCTGTATGGTTATATCAGAGATTGCTAGGGGTTCCTTGAGCAGTGACTAACTAACCTCTCATCTCATGGTGCCTACATTGTTCCAGGCCACAGAGCCAGCAGCATTACACCAATTCAATGTATAGCTGGCTGTAAGTGAAGCATTCTGACCACCACTGTAAAAAGGACATTTTTCCCCACTGACCACCAATGAAAGGAGCATTCTTCCCACTGATGACCAATGTAAGGACCATTATTCCCACTGATGACCAATGTATAGTGTTGCTCACAAATATTCGTATTGCGAATATTCGGCTCGAATATGGCATATTCGAGTATTCGCGATATATTTCGAATTTCGCGGTGAATATTCGCTATTCCGAATATTCAAATTTTTTCAATTTTATTTTTAGAACAGATCACATCCTAGAGATCTCCATCGACGTCTAAAAGCATTGCTGGTATGATTAGAGACCTTGGGCCGAGTAGCTGAAGCAATCATTTTATCTTGCCGAAAAATCGCAATGCGATTATTCGGCAATCGTAATATCGCACGATTATTTTCTCCGCCCTTCTTTTGCATCAGAGCCAATCAGAGGGCTCCTACCGCAGTTGTCGAAATTCCGCAATAAATATCGCATTCGCATTTTGCGAAATTTCGATAAAATATCACGAATATTCTGAGCCAGTCAGAGGGCTCCTACCGCAGTTGTCGAAATTCCGCAATAAATATCGCATTCGCATTTTGCGAAATTTCGATAAAATATCACGAATATTCTGAGCCAATCAGAGGGCTCCTACCGCAGTTGTCGAAATTCCGCAATAAATATTGCATTCGCATTTTGCGAAATTTCGATAAAATATCACAAATATTCTGAGCCAATCAGAGGGCTCCTACCGCAGTTGTCGAAATTCCGCAATAAATATCGCATTCGCATTTTGCGAAATTTCGATAAAATATCACGAATATTCTGAGCCAATCAGAGTGCTCCTACCGCAGTTGTCGAAATTTCGCAATTATTTTCGCATTCGCAATAGCGAAATTTCGCAAACATTTAATTTCGATAAAATATCACGAATATTCGAATTTAGCGAATATTTCTCGAATATTCGGCTATATATTCGTGATATATATCGCGAAATCGAATATGGCGTATTCTGCTCAACACTACCAATGTAAGGGAAGCATTCTTCCCACTGACCTTCCTGTAAGGACCATTTTTCCTACTGACCTCCATGTAAGGACCATTCCTCCCACTGACCTCCATGTAAGGACCATTCCTCCCACTGACCTCCATGTACGGGGCATTCTTCCCACACATGACCAATGTAAGGAACATTCTTTGCACTAACCCCCAATGTAAGGACCATTCTTCCCACTGACCTTCCTGTAAGCACCATTCTTCCTACTGACCTCCATGTAAGGACCATTCCTCCCACTGACCTCCATGTAAGGACCATTCCTCCCACTGACCTCCATGTACGGGGCATTCTTCCCACACATGACCAATGTAAGGAACATTCTTTGCACTAACCCCCAATGTAAGGACCATTCTTCCCACTGACCTTCCTGTAAGCACCATTCTTCCTACTGACCTCCATGTAAGGACCATTCCTCCCACTGACCTCCATGTAAGGACCATTCCTTCCACTGACCTCCATGTAAGGACCATTCCTCCCACTGACCTTCATGTAAGTACCATTCCTCCCACTGACCTCCATGTACGGGTGTCAGGGAAGCTAGTAGACCAGACTGTGTGACTGCATAGAGGAGAGCAGAAACGCATATAAGTGAAAGAAAAAGGTATTTATTAAAGAGGTGACAAACAAGTGAAAACAACCAGTGCACAACCACAACAAATAATATATACAAATGCAGGGAAGATACCGTAAACGTAATAAGCCAGGCCGAAGTCATACACCAGGGGATATCAGCAGGATGGGGGACAAGGAGCCAGACGGACAGGGAGAGCAAGGATGGATAGGCTGCGGGGCAGGGATCCAAAGGAAACCAGGATATAGATGGGACAGGTCCAGGAAGGGCTTGGGATAAGGATCAGATCGGATCAAGTTGGGTCAGAAGCACGCTCAGGGTCAGGATTGCAGGCTCAGGGTCAGGCTTGAGCTGAGCAGCAGGTACAGACACATCCAGGCAGACAGCGGGCACATCCGTGCAGACGGCGGGCACATCAGACTGGAAAGCGGGCACATCAGACTGGAAAGCGGGCACATCAGACTGGAAAGCGGGCACATCAGACTGGAAGGCAGGAACCGGGACGCCAGGCTGGAAGGCAGGAACCGGGACGCCAGGCTAGAAGGCAGGAACCTGGACGGCAGGCTGGATGGCAGGAACTGGGACGCCAGGCTGGATGGCAGGAACTGGGGCGCCAGGCTGGAAGGCAGGAACCGGGACGCCAGGCTGGAAGGCAGGAACCGGGACGCCAGGCTGGAAGACAGGCACCGGGACACCAGGCTGGGCAGCAGACAGGAACACCTGAGGCTGGGCAGCAGACACTAACACCTCAAGCTGGGCAGCAGACAGTGGCTCATCAAGCTGGGCAGCAGACAGTGACTCATCAAGCTGGGCAGCAGACAGTGGCTCATCAAGCTGGGCAGCAGACAGTGGCTCATCAAGCTGGGCAACTGGCACCGGAACGTCAGGCTGGGTGGCTGGCACCGGGACGTCAGGCTGGGTGGCTGGTACCGGGACGTCAGGCTGGGTGGCTGGCACCGGGACATCAGGCTGGGTGGCTGGCACCGGGACGTCAGGCTGGGCGGCTGGCGCGATGGTGTGAGTCGGGAAGTACTTCCGCTTCTTTTTAGGTTTAGTCACTGCAGATTTGTTAAAGCGGGGGTTCACCCTATCGACGAAAACATTTTTTTTTTTTTTTTTTTTACCATAAAATCAGGCATTGTAGCGCGAGCTACAGTATGCCTGTCCCGAATTTTTTACCCCCGTACTCACCTTGTTCTCGTAGATTGAAGATACCGGGGAATGGGCGTGCCTATGGAGACGGAGGATGATTGACGGCCGGCTCTGGCGCGTCACGCTTCTCCGGAAATAGCCGAAATAGGCTTGGTCTTCACGACGCGTGCGCATAGCCTGTGCGCAGGCGCCGTGAAGAGCAGAGACCTACTCCGGCTGTCTTCGGGGAGAGTGACGTGCCAGGGCCGGCCGTCAATCATCCTCCCTCTCCATAGGCACGCCCATTCCCCGCGGGAGCCGAAAAATACGATCTCCGATTACAAGGTGAGTCCGGGGTTAAAAAAATCGGGACAGGCATACTGTAGCTCGCGCTACAATGCCTGTCTCGATGGTAAAATGTGTCGGGGGGGGTGAACTACCGCTTTAACAGGAGGGATGAAAAGAATGGAATTGAGTAACAGTGGCTGGAGGAGGTTTTTGTGGAGTTGTTACAGGTGGAAGGGAAGAAGCAGGTGGATTGAAGGCGGGGTAGGTGCAACCAGTAGACACTGGGTAATAATATTTGGCAGGAAGCTGGGTAAACTGGGCTGTAGCTGGGGTTGCCATAGGCGATGGACGGATAGATTCTTGGGAATGCAGGTGATTAATGGCAGGGCTAGAATGTAGTGGCTTGGCTGAATTCAAGAGATCTGACCATGCCTGCAGCACAGGTTGAACAAAAGCTGGTTCACACACACCCTGTCTAATCAGAGACTGCACTGAACCAATACAATCAGATAACTTCTGCTGGGGACAAGAGAAATAATGTTCATTGAAAGAAGCCGGATCATCCTCTATTAACCATATCAGGGATTCAACTTGGTCACGACTGAAGGGGGGAGAGAAATCATCACTACCATCGGGAATAAACGACAGGGCTGGCTTTACACATAACCGGATTAACGACTGAATATCATTAAAAGACATGTAGCCCTGATCCACCAAGGAATGAGCTGGTTTCCATCAGCTGAAAAGTGAGGTAGGGGGCGCTACTAGTAAATAAATTTAAATTAAACCAAAAATAAATAAATATATATATAAACAGAAATTAAATGTCCATAAGTAACCCACATTGAAAAAAGTGCAGAATATTGATAATAAAGTCCAAACACCAAAATATTCCGTCTAATGCTTGGCACAATGACCGCAACATGTGCACATGACACAATTTGATTGCTGAGATGAGATTATCCGTGATCACAAAAGCCTTCACCAAAGTATAGTAAAACACCCGATGTGAACAGGTAAAGGATGGCACCTTACCGACTCCAAATGACTCTTTAATTAAAAATAAGTCATAAGCGCTTTTTGGGAAACTCAGTCCCGTGTGGTTGTATTCCAATCCCGCAGTCAATTTTGATGTGGCATATATGAGAAGAGAGACCATATATAGTGTGATACCTTTTAATTAAAATTCAATGATACAAAAAAGTTTTGCCAAATGGCTCCTCACCAGAGATGGTGCCACAATCCCGGCACTGGGGCTATGGGCATGGTACGGAAAAGATGAGGATCCCCGCAGTCGTACGCTGCAGCAGCAGCGTTCCTCGCGGTGCAGCGTGTGTGTCAGCTCTCGATGCGGCGTGCGTGTCAGCTAGCCAGCGCCGACAACCAGCGGACCCGGAAGTGCGTCAGAACGTGAATGGTGTACGCCTCGACGTACGTTTCGTAAGATTTACGTCATCAGGAAGCCTGGTTTCCATCAGCTGGTCACTAGTCCACCCTTCTAAAACCTGGCGACAATATTCCTCATCCTCTTCTGCCAGCAGAGAAAAGTACAAGATTTCATTGAAATCCATATTTAGAAAATCGCACCACACCAGGATGGTTCCTCAATGCAGGCACGTCTGGTCAAGGAGTGGCGTGGCCTTGGGATACTGTCAGGGAAGCTAGTAGACCAGACTGTGTGACTGCATTATGGGAACCAGAAACGCATATAAGTGAAAGAAAAAGGTATTTATTAAAGAGGTGACAAACAAGTGAAAACAACCAATTCACAACCACAACAAATAATATATGCAAATGCAGGGGAGATACCCCAAACACACCTCCAGGCTGTGTAAGGGCTATTTGACCAAGAAGGAGAGTGATGGGGTGCTGCGCCAGGTGACTACCTCTTGAAGCTCATCAAGAGAATGCCAAGAGTGTGCCAAGCAGTAATCAAAGCAAAAGTGGCTACTTTGAAGAACCTAGAATATGAAATATATTTTCAGTTGTTTCACACTTTTTTGTTATGTATAATTCCACATGTGTTCATTCATAGTTTTGATGCCTTCAGTGTGAATCTACAATTTTCATAGTCATGAAAATAAAGAAAACTCTTTGAATGAGAAGGTGTGTCCAAACTTTTGGTCTGTACTGTACTTGTAAGTGTCAGGCCTCGTACACACGATAGGTTAACCAGAGGACAACGGTCTGAAGGACCGTTGTCATAGGTTAACCGATGAAGCTGACTGATGGTCTGTCACGCCTACACACCATCGGTTAAATAACCAATCGTGTCAGAACGCGATGACGTAAAACACAACGACGTGCTGAAAAAAAACGAAGTTCAATGCTTCCAAGCATGCGTCGACTTGATTCTGAGCATGCGTGGATTTTGAACCGATGGTCGTGCCTACTAACGATCGGTTTTGACCTATCGGTTAGGAATCCATAGGTTAATTTTAAAGCAAGTTGGCTTTTTTTTAACCTATGGTTAAATAACCTATGGGGCCTACACACGATCGGTTTTGACCGATGAAAACGGTCCATCAGTGTGTACGAGGCCTAAGTTGCTGTACTTTGTGATGCAAAGTATTTTCCCTGTACGTTTTTTTTTCTTCTGTTTCTTATTCTTTGGAAAAAAAACAATAAAAAATGTTCTTTGAAAAAAAAAAAGAAAGACTGCTCTAGCCAATCAAATCTTAGAAAGGATATACTTAGGACCATTTAACAAGTACTCTTAACAAGTTCTGTTTTTCAGGATTTCTTTAACCTTCCACATACGTTGTGTTCAGTTTTTCTGGCTTGGTAATTATCATACCCGTTTGCTCTGGAGGGTAAACCCCAAACTGTGACCTGTTGGTACTCGAGGTGCCTTGTTGGCAAATTTTGTCTTTGAACATTCTCCCAACAAAATCCAGCATTTCTGCGATTATACAGGTCATGTAGGGTATTCACTTGTAGCTGAATGTGAACATTACAAGGCCTCCCTGTGAAGGGCTGGCCCTTACTTAAATATTGTTTCCACTAAGAAACAGTTAATGGTCTATTATTTGAAAGGTTACCTAACAAATTCCTATTAAGGACAGCTGATGTCTTTTTTTTCCTATCAGCTTAAATTAGCCCATTGATTAAGAGGCTGACAGCTGCGATGGATTTCTGCGACAAAAGACTCCAGGAGATTAGTGGTAAAAGGGTTGTCTCTATTAAAAGGGAAACTGCCTTTGTTCCATTCCTTGCTAAGCAGATAGAAAGCACAGGGGGGGGGGTTATAAAAATCACTCACATTCTTCAATTATTTTACATAACTTTTCCACGACTGCAGGCCCCCATATTGGAAAAATTAAAGACTCATCCTTAATGTGTGTAAACCCAACCGCTAAATTCTCAAATGAGCTTCCACACATTATTGTCATTTCAAAACTAATTTCTAGTATTTTGTAATTGCATCTTTCATTGAAATAATTCCTGGTGATCCTGCCAAGAAGGTTTTTTGTTCAGGCACTTCCTTTTAGAGGGTGACAACACTGGCCCGGATTCAGAGAGAATTATACGCCAGCGTATCTATAGATACGCCGCGTAAATTCAAATCTGCGCCGGCGTATCTTCTTTCTGTATTCAGAAAGCAAGATACGCCGACATTAGCCTAAGATACGACTGGCATAAGTCTCTTACGCCATTCTCACGCTGGCCGCTAGGTGGCGCTCCCGTCGTTTTCGGCGTCGAGTATGCAAATGACCTAGTTACGCCGATTCACAAACGTACGTGCGGCCGGCGGTAGTTTTTTACGTCGTTTGCGTAAGGCTTTTTCGGCGTAACGTTGCTCCTGCTATTAGGTGGCGCAGCCAATGTTAAGTATGGACGTCGTTCCCGCTTCGAAATTTGAATTTTTTGCATCGTTTGCGTAAGTCGTTCGCGAATAGGGCTGGACGTAATTTACGTTCACGTCGAAACCAATGACGTCCTTGCGACGTCATTTGAAGCAATGTACGCTGGGATATGTACACGGACGGCGCATGTGCCGTTCGTCAATCACGTCAGGGCATCACATATTAGCATAAAACACGGCCCCCTTCCACATTTGAATTACGCGGGTTTACGCCGGCCCCATTTACGCTACGCCGCTGCAACTTACGGAGCAAGTGCTTTGTGAATACAGCACCTGCTCCTGTAAGCTGCGTCGGCGTAGCGTAAATACAATACGCTGCGCCGCCGTAACTAGGCGCGCAGGTACCTGAATCTGCCCCACTCTGTTTATGCCTCCCATTTGTGCTCATTCATTGCTACCCTGTCACATGGATTTCCGATGGAGCCTACAAGTGGCTGTTTCAGCACATGGTACACAGGCATGATCCACTGTTGACACCATCAGGAAAAATGTAAAATGCTCCACCATAGAATACATTACAGTGAGTGAGCGTTGTTACCTTTAGGACAGGAAGGTTACCGGCAGGATCAAAAGATGCAAATAAAGAAAAAAAAGCCTGGAAAATAAAACGAACGCAGACACCACATCTAAGGACTGTTCTTGAGTTTAACTAGGTTATTCATTACATACACTAGAAAAAAAATCAGTGGGGTAGATTCACATAGACTTACGACGGGCGTATCAGTAGATACGCCGTCGTAAGTCCGAATCCCCGCCGTCGCAACTTTAAGCGTATGCTCAAACTGAGATACGCTTAAATGTTGCTAAGATACGACCTGCGTAAGTCTCCTACGCCGTCGTATCTTAACTGCATATTTACGCTGGCCGCTAGGGGCGTGTACGCTGATTTACGCCTAGAATATGTAAATCAGCTAGATACGCCGATTCACGAACGTACGCCCGGCCGTCGCAGTAAAGATACGCTGTTACTTAAGGGGTTTTCAGGCGTAAAGTTATTCCACCAAATACATGGCACAGCCAATGTTAAGTATGGCTGTCGTTCCCGCGTCGAAATTAAACATTTTTATCGTTTGCGTAACTCGTCTGTGAATGGGGCTGGCCGTAATTTATGTTCACGTCGAAAGCATGACGATTTGCCGACATCATTTGGAGCACTGGGATAGGTCCACGGACGGCGCATGCGCCGTTCATTAAAAACGTCAAATACGTGGGGTCACTAGTATTTTACATAGAACACGCCCCCAACCAGCCTATTTTGAATTAGGCGGGCTTACGCCGGCCCAGTTACACTGCGCCGCCGTAAGTTTCAGCGCAAGTTCTATGTGAATACAGGACTTGCTGCTCAAACTTACGGCGGCGTAGTGTATCTGAGATATGCTACGCCTGCCTAATTCTACCAGTATGTCTAGATAGATTATAATTTTTTGCTTCTAAATAGAAGGGAAGGATTGAAATGCCTGCCAGGTTGTTTTTGCTGTCTGTGTTCCACTGGGGCATTTCCTTCCACTTCCTGTCCCAGAGACACAACAAGAAGTAAAAAAGTCACCAAAACTGGTGTCCCCATACAAAGCCATTGCCTTACTTCATGTTCTCAGGGGCAACTCCAACATTTTGGATATCCCCTAATTTTTTTTCCATACAAAACAAGAGGTGAATCTCCCCAGTGGGGGCACAAACAATAATAAAAACTTGACAAAGGGTCTAACTATTTCCCCCTCTATCCAAAACTACAGAAAAAAACGTTTTTTCCTAGAGATACACTTTAACCACTTGCCACCCGCCCACCGTCAAATGATGGCTGGGCGGTGTGGCTCTTGTTCTGGGTGGACATCATATGAAGGCAACCCAGAACGGCCGCTCTCGCAGGACTGCGGGGGTGCGCAGCGTGGAAACCTTGGCCGCGCCATGTTGCTAGGACACGGCGTGACCCAGATCTTTGTAAAGAGCCATGGCTCTTTAACCAAGCGGCTGTGTTCAATCACAGCCGGTCACATGTAAACACGGTGATACCGGTAATCGGCGCACTTCGCCTCACACTGACAGAGTGTGAGGAGAGGAGAGCCGATCAGCGGCATCTCCTCACAGAGGACATCTAGGAATGTAATCAGGGCACTGATCATCAGTGCCCTGATTACAATAAAGCACCCACAGTGCCAGCAATAAGTGCCCACCAGTGCCAGCAATGAGTACCAGCAATCAGTGCCCACAAGTGCCAGTAATCAGTGGCCATTAGTGATGTCAGTCAGTACTGGCTATCAGTGCTGTCCATCAATGCCCATCACTGCTGCCCATCAATGCCGCCCATCAGTGCCACCTATCTGTGCCACCTATCAGTGCCCACCAGTGCTGCCTATCAGTGCCGCCTATCAGTACCCACCAGTGCTACCCATAAGTGCCTCCCAGTGCCACCTATCAGTTCTCATCAGTGCCACATATCAGTGCCACCTATTTTTGTCCATAAGTGCGGCATATTCACGCCTAGTCATCAGTGCCACCTAATCAGTGCCCATAAGTGCCACCTCATCAGTGTCTATAAGTGCCACCTCAACAGGGCCCATCAGTGCAGCCTATCAGTATCCATCAGTGCCGCCTCATCAGCGCCCATCAGTAAAGGAGAAAAATTACTTTATTTACAAAATTTACTGATAGAAACTACGTTTTTTTATTTATTTTTGTAAAAAAATAAAAAATACAGAAGTGATTAAATACCACCAAAAGAAAGCTCTATTTGCGGGAAGAAAATAATAAACATTTCACATGGTTACAGTGTAGCAATTGTCATTCAAAGTGTGACAGCACTAAAAGCAGAAAAATGCCCTGTATTGACGTGATAAATGTGTTTTTACACACAACTATTATAATTTCCTGACCTTTCTGAAAATTTTTGCACAGCAACACTAAGAACTGACAAGGAAACGTCAGTACTAAGGGTTCTAATACTCTCACATTGTTATCAATCCCCTTCCAAAACATACTTACAGGAATGGAAGGTTATAATAAGTAACACTGTGGATCTGTGTTGATCTTCGGAGTATCCGGGACTCCCTCCTTACCCCCTCCCCCCATCAGACTACACAGATCAGCAGGTTCTGTTGAACACATACCAAAATTTGGCCGGGTCCTGCTAAACTAACCGAATTTCGGTACATGTATACCCAGCTTTAGATGACACTGGAGTTTTCATATCTTGTGCTGACCAGGGACAGCAGGTTTGAGAAGCTTTATATGAGCTGGAATAAATGGAGCATGAAATCAGTAGACCTGTGGATAAATTTTCGTCCGAATTTCTGGTATTTTCGGTATCGTTTTAACAAACAATAACGAAAGCACAGAAAACGAAAAACCGAAAGATCCAACATAAACAAATGCTTTATTTTCGTTTTCGTTGCGGTCGAATGTGCCTAACCTTAACTCTATTAGTCCAATATTATTCTACATAAAGAGAAAAAATTTGACATTGAGAGAAAGAGTCGACATTATAGAGACATGAAGAAGAGTCGACATAGAGAGAAGAGATTCGACATAGAGAGAAGAGATTCGACATTGAGAGAAAAGATTCGACATTATAGAGACATGAAGAAGAATCGACATAGAGCAGGCATGTCCAAAGTCCGGCCCGGGGGCCAAATGCGGCCCCCTGTTGATTTAATATGGCCCCACTGGGGATTTGGATATATATATTGTTTGTGGCCCCCAGGGTCACAAAAGATATATACTGTATTTATTGGCGCTGCCTTGGAGGGGACAGGACGAGCGCCGTCAGATTACATGAAGAGAATCTCCGGATTACTCGGCAGCGTCTGTATTGGAAGTCCCGTCTCCTGGGATGCCATTGGACGACTGTTCTGTCTATCATAGGAGGCGGAACTTTGTATTAAAGAGGCCACAGAGTAAACAAGAGATTCTCCTGTTTGTAATCTGTCGGCACTCGTCCCGCCCCCTCCCTCTGCCCTCCGAGGCTGCAGATGGGCATCGTTCAGGCTGCACTGATGGCAATGGTAAGGCTGCATTTATGGCACATGTGAGGCTGCATTGGTTGCAATGGTAAGGCTGCATTTAACGCACATGTAGGGCTGCATTCGTGGCACATGTAAGGCTGCATTCGTGGCACATGTAAGGCTGCATTCGTGGCACATGTAAGCCTGCATTCGTGGCACATGTAAGGCTGCGTTGGTTGCAATGGTGAGGTTGCAATGGTAAGGCTGCATTCATGGCAATGGTAAGCCTGTGCGTGTTATACGCCGATAAATACAGTATATCCAAATAACACACCCGGGCTCATCTCTTCACCACGCACAGCCACAAAGGCAGGAGAATTCTTGTTGGGCAGTGTATTAGTGCTCAGACGAACACACTTAGACCGAATTTTAATGGTTCAAAGAATGTCAGGCAAAATAGTCGGCCCTCACGCATATTCATTTCATCAAATCTGGCCCTCTTTGAAAAAAGTTTGGACGCCCTTGACATAGAGAGAAAAGATTTGACATAGAGAGAAAAGATTCGACATTATAGAGACATAAAGAAGAGTCGACATAGAGAGAAAAGATTTGACATAGAGAGAAAAGATTCGACATTGAGAGAAAAGATTCGACATTGAGAGAAAAGATTCGACATTATAGAGACATGAAGAAGAGTCGACATAGAGAGAAGAGATTCGACATAGAGAGAAAAGATTCGACATAGAGAGACATGAAGATTCGAGGAAGTAGCTAAAAACATACGATCGCAGCAAGCAGATATTTCCGGTCAAACGCTCTGCCCATAGGCTATAGAACAATTCTAATGTTGGTTGACAAGTAATAATGATTAATAAATATAATTATTATTAGTCATACAACATTAGAATTCATCTATAGCTTGTAGGCAGAACATTCGACCGAAAATTGAACGATTATGGCATCGTACAGTTTTGTTGCTCCGTCAAATCTTTTTTATTTTTTTTTTAAGATTCTGTTGAATCTTCTTTTTTTTTTTTTTAAAGATTCTGTCAAATCTTCTTTTTTTTTTTTAAAGATTTCGTCGAATCTTCTTAGAACATTCGACAGACACCATAAGCCTTCAATGACAGATTCGACCTTAATTAATTTGGATTTTCGGACGAATGCATTTTTTTTTACGAAAAATGAAATAAATAAAAACGAATTTCGGGAGTAACTAAATACATTTGTTTTTCGGAGGAAAACGAAATTCAGAAACAAAATATTTCAGTGTGCACATGTCTAGAAATCAGTAGTTATGTAGGCTCCAAAGCTGCCATTCTCTGCCTCCTCAACCTAGAAGAACCCTTGAAATAATCTTCAGGTCTTGGGAGAATCCCTGCTAAAACCAGTTAATTACAAGGTCATTGGGAAAAATGCCCCCCCTTACAGTGGTGGTCAGAGTGTCACCCTTATAGATAGCCAAAAAGATCTATAGTGCCATGAAACTGGCTCTGACAATTAGCATTGACCGCTGCAAAGACGATAATATGTGAGGTCAATCACCCACAGCTCAAGGAACCCCGAGCAACCTTTGAAGGGACTCAAGGGTTCCACGGAATCTTGGTTGAGAATGGTTGCTCTAAAGCCATGTTCTGCATGGCTCAGCCTGTTATTCTACATTGTAGGATGAAGGATAAACTCTTTCTTTTTGGGGATTTCTAGCAATGGCCTTTGAATTCCCTTTGGTCTCCATGCTATAATCTGACTTGTTACGTGGCTGAGTTTAGATGCTATACCAAAAAAAGGGTCAAACAACCATCGTGAGAGTCATTAGCAGCACTGCATACTACACTGCTGCTACCGACAGAAACATTCACTATTTTATTCTCTGGCTATGACCTATTTGTCTAAGGCTCCATTCACATCTATGCGACAAAACGCCCGACGCTGGACGCTTCTGCCGCTAGAGGGGAAAATTCCCATTGCTGTCTATGGAGATGGTTCACATCTCATAGACGCCGAACGCCTGTCGCCTGAAAAAAAGTCCCGGACCCTTTTTTTCAGGCGACATTGGCGTTCGCCCATTGACAGCAATGGGAAGAATCTGAAAAAAAAATCTGAAAAAAAAAAGATACACACTCGCGGCAAAATACGCTGCGTACGCCGTACGCCGCTGTCGCATAGATGTGAATGGAGCCTAAGAGCTGATTTAAAGTTGTTCTAAAGGCTCAAGGCTTTTTATCTTCATGCATTCTATGCATGAAGATAAAAAACTGTGTGCAGCAGCCTCCCAAATACCAACCTGAGCCCCATTGCGATCTAGCGATGTGCACGAAAGTCCTGCCTCTCCCTCCTCATTGGCTGAGAAAGCAGCGGGAGCCATTGCCTGAATGGGCACACAGAGCAGTGGCTCAGAAGCAAGCTTTTTGCTTTGGGGGCACTTGGCAAGATGGGGGCAGCAGGAGATCTGAGAAGAGGAAGATCGGGGCTGCTCTGCACAAAACCATTGCCCAGAGCAGTTAAGTATAACATATTTGTTATTTTTAAAAAGAAAAAAAACCTGAGACTTTAATATCACTTTAAGTCCATTAGACACTTTGATACATTTCATAAGCCCTAAAGAAGGGGGGCTCTCTGCCCCCCAAAAGTGCTGGCTATCTCTTTGTCATCTATGGATATAATAAAATCAAGACAGTCGTTTGGTGCTTTTTTTTTTTTTTTTTTTGGTACAATTACATGTAGTTTTCTCAAACTGGGTGTCTCCAATTTTTCCGGGGGGGGGGGGGGGGGGCTCTGTTTTGTGGAGAAGCCATTAAAGGGGTTGTAAAGGTAAACATTTTTTCACCTCAATGCATTCTATGCATTGAGGTGAAAAAACATCTGTGGATTAGCAGCCCCCCAGTACTGCTTGGACCTTGAAGAAGGGGTAACACCCCGAAAGCTTGTCCTGAAAAATTGTATGTTAGTGCAAATAAAAAAAGTATCATGGACAGTACTCAATTTTCTCTATCACAATTGCACTAATCACGTCAAGGATTATATAGCGGTATTTTTCGTACGATTTTCTGAGCCTTTACACATGGTCATTGCCGAAGAATTACCCCCTTACAGATAGCTAACAAGATCAATGGTGTCAGTGGGAACTTATCTGAGAGGCGGAAATTGCTCATTGTTCAAGGAACCCCGAGCAACCTCCGGAGGAACCCTGGTTAAGAAACCTTGATATAAAAAAAAAAAAAAAAAGTGTTTTTTTTATTTTAATTCTCCTGATAAGCAGCTCAATGAGTGAAATGGAGAGCCTTTGCAGCACCAACGTTTTGGTTTTATAATATTGCTAATTTTGAAAGTACAGTAAATTGATTTCACACATACGGACCGGACCGTTCGATTATTTAGTTCAGCCATGATTTTTCAAATTAAAAACGGATGAAGTTTACATCAGTTTTTCACATTGTGGATTTCATTTAAATAAAGTCGATTTAAATCACAATTTAAATTTACGATTTAAATCACTAGTAAAAAGGTTTTATTTCAATCAACTCAATTTAAATCGTAATTTTAAAAGGGCAGCTGTCATCTCTGTCCTGTAGTGGCTCCTCCTCTGACCTGCTAATGACTCACCGACAGTCCCATTCACTTTAGTAGGACGGCTGGTGACACAACAAGGTGAGGGACGTGGCCGCAGCAGGTGAGTGGATGTTAGCTAACAGGCGCTATCATGATGGGTCTGAAGTGACAGGTGCTCTTTAAATGTAAGGACTCATTCTTGCTGGTAGTTAGAATCTTTAATATTTGCAAACAAAATTAAAGTTTCCTAATCAGAATAATATGCTGCCAAATTAGTAAAACAGCAATATCAGAACCGATTCAATCATTCAATCATTTGTAGTATACACAGATTTGCAAAACAATTGGATAAAGGAATATTCCTGAATGTTGTTTTATCTCATGTTTACTGTGAAATTGTGTGAATGCATCAATGCAATGCATGTTATCTCAGCTTGGGTTCATTAATTTAGTTTACCAAAAATGTAAATATTGCAGAATATACAGCCTCATGCTACATAACTTAGCTCCATTTTATGCTGAATAAACTAATTATTAACCACTTAAAGGGGTTGTAAAGGAAAACAAATGTTTTCATAATAAGCATCCTTTACCTGCAGACATTCCTCTTTTCACTTCCTCATTGTTCGTTTTTGCTCAGAAGTTGCTCTATTTCTTCTCTGTTCTGTTCACTTCCTGCTTGTCTGATTTTACTGACCACCGTGACGGGAAGCTTTACTGCGGTGGTCAGTAACTTGCTCACCCCCTCCTGGGAACTACATCTGTGCTTTAGGACGCTCTCTACGTATTAGAGACTTCAAGGAGGTGTGAATTACTGGGTGTGCCGCAATGCATACTGGGAAATGTAGTTCTTACATGAACGAGAGATGCAAACCAGGAAGTGAATGAGAGAACAGAAACTAGATTGCCGGAGGTGATATAGATGAAGGAATTTAATAGGTATTTACTCGTTTTTTAACAGAATCATTACACTATTCTGTCTGTCTACCTTGCAGACATTAATTTTAGGAACAAAAATGTTTTCCTTTACAACTCCTTTAAGGATCGCCTCCTGCACATATACGTTGGCAGAATGGCACAGCTGGGCACAGGCACGTACAGGTACGTTTCCTTTAGGAGCCCAGCCGAAGCTCCGTGACCGCGGCCGCGGACCCGATTGCCGTCGGTGTCCCGCGATCGGTCACAGGTTCTTCACAGTGGTGCTGTCATTGATCGTCTGTTCCCTGATATAAGGAAAGATGATCAATGAAGTCACACGTCCAGCTTCGCCCCCTACAGTTGGAAACATATATGAGGTCACACTTAACCCCTACAGCGCCCCCTAGTGGTTAACTCTTAAACTGCAATTGACATTTTCACAGTAATCAATGCATTTTTATAGCACTTTTTGCTGTGAAAATGACAATGGTCCCAAAAATGTGTCAAAATTGTCCGATGTGTCCACCATAATTCTGAAGTCACGAAAAAAATCGCTGATCGCCGCCATGAGTAGTAAAAAAGAAAACTATTAATAAAAATGCCATAAAACTATCCCCTATTTTGTAAATGCTATACATTTTGCGCAAACCAATTGTTAAATGCTTATTGCGATTTGTTTTACCAAAAATA
The DNA here is from genome assembly GCF_905171775.1 of Rana temporaria. NCBI lineage: Eukaryota > Metazoa > Chordata > Amphibia > Anura > Ranidae > Rana > Rana temporaria. The sequence goes on from NC_053498.1 coordinate 120,753,849, forward strand.
GGTAGAAGAATACGTATCGGCCTAAACTGAGGGAAAATTTTTTTTTTATATCCTTTTTGGGGACATTTATTATAGCAAAAAGTAAAAAATATTGCATTTTTTTTCCAAAATTGTCGCTCTATTTTTGTTTATAGAGCAAAAAATAAAAACCCCAGAGGTGATCAAATACCACCAAAAGAAAGCTCTATTTGTGGGAAAAAAAGGACGCCAATTTTGTTTGGGAGCCACGTCGCACAGCCGCGCAATTGTCAGTTTAAGCGACGCAGTGCCGAATCGCAAAAGGGGCAAGGTCCTTAACCTGCATATTGGTCCGGGTCTTAAGTGGTTAATGTATCTTAACTAGAAATCTATCTTTGGATAGATTTTTTTTCCAAAAGCATTCTATTAAAATAGATTTGATAAAAATAAAAAATAAATCGGATTCAAATTATAAAAAATTTACCGTTTGTGCGTTTACATCAGTTTTTTAGTCCCAACTCTTCTTTTAAAAGAAGAAAATATGGATTTGATCCGTTCCAAAAAACAGATGTTGACAGAAGCGGATATAAACGAGTGATCATCCGTTTGCATTCAATTCTCCATAGAGATGCATTGATGTCCGTTTTTGATCCGTTACCAGATGGATGGAAAAAGGGACAAGCGGTCCGCGTGTGTGAAAGGGGCCCTAGGGGTTCTGTAAATTTTGGAGGGCAGGTGTAACTCCGGGAAAGCCTCTTAGAAGGTACGCGCTGCTTACGGAGAGAGACGTGGCTTAAAGCATTACACAGAAGTAATTTGGTATAATGAAATGACAATCCAATCTGCTGTGATCATCCTGACACTCGGCTCCTTTTACAAAGACACAAATCAGATCAATTCTATAATCATTACTCTATTGAAGGCCAATTTACACAGGACAATGACCGCTTGTTCACTTGTCATTACTCGTAACTGGAAAGTTAATACAAGAGTTGTGTTACTCGATTGATGCGAAGATGTGAAGTTGTTTATTATCATCAACAATTCTGGGAATAGCCTTGTATTTGTCTGTTGTTTCTGGCCACCATATGTAAAGTGACCTGTGCTTTGCCCACACAGCATACGTTTTCCCTACTTTCCGTTCAACTTCCAAAAGTGAATACAATTCCTGTGCAAGCTAAAGCCATATACACACGATCGGATTTTCCGACGGGAAGTGTGTGATGACAGGCTTTTGTCGGAAAATCCGACCGTTTGTATGCCCTATCGGACAATTGTTGTCAGATTTTCCGACAACAAATGTTGGAGAGCGTCTACAAAATAGGGGGTAGATTTATGGCATTTTAATTATTATTATTTTTTTTACTAGTCTAGCGCCTGTGTACTTTCAGTCCAGGTGCTATGTTAAATTTAGAGGGGGATGAGAGAGTTACTTTGCTCTCATCCGGTTGATTCATGTAAATTGGGTTTCTGCCAGGCTGGGCAGTCGTGTGGTTTCATTTTGTGTTCCAGAGATACCTTTCCATCTCTGGGTGACAGGTGGCGCCAGGGGGGTCTTCTGGTGTTCCTGGTTCCGGGTGCGGAACCCACCTTTAGGGTGTGCGCACATCACGGCCCCGGCGATATGGCCTACCAGGCCAGGGCGCATGTGCAACACGGAGTTCTCGGTTCTGGGCTCTTATGGCCCGGAGCTACTGAAGCTGTGGAGGGGCCCCAGTGATCGACTGGGTCCCCACATTCTGAAAGGAAGATCCCAAGCGAGTTGTGCTGTTCGATGGGGAGTCAGTCTGAGGTGAGCCCGGAGGCAGGCGATCCAACAGGGCCTGGACAATCCATCGGGGATCGGGGTCACTGGACACTGGAAAGTTGTATGTTGCAACTTGTCAGTCAGTGACCCAAAACTAAGAAGGCTACATGAGGGAGATTCAGGCAAATTTGCATTTATTGAGAAGGAATTCGCTCTTTCATCTACGCTCCAGAGCACGGGCCTGTGGCAGAGGTTCCACTCTTATTTCTATTTGAGCCAAGTCTGTGGCAGAGACTTGTTCCTTCTCAAGTGTTCCGAGTGATACTCTGGCTGCCAGGTCTATATTTAAATTTAGTGGGGAATGAGAGAGTTATGTTGCTCTCATTCCTTAATTTGTTAAATTTGGCTGTCGCCAAATCTGGATTGTCCTGTGGGTCAGTCTGTGCTCCAGGGATGCAGTCTCATCTCTTGGCGGCAGGGGGTCCAGGCGGAGCCGCTTCTTCCCAGCAGCCAATTAGAGGAGTTTTCCCTCGCGGGGCATGCTGGGGAGGGGTATTTCTGTGGCGGAGGCCGTTGTTCGGGGTTCTTCGTGGGTTCCTGGTTCCAGGTGCGGCACCCACCTTTAGGGTGTGCGCACATCACGGGCCCCACCACTATGGCCTACCAGGCCGGGGTCGCATGCTACGCGGAGTTCCTGACTCTGGGCTCTCATAGCCCGGAGCAACTGATGCTGCCAGGGGACCCCAGTGACTTACTGGGTTCCCATACCTGTTGAGGAGATCCCAAGCTGGGTGCTGTTCGGTGGGGGACTCGCATCGATGCACTTGAAAATAATGCAATTTAAAACACACACTGACATGCATTTTGATGCATTTCTAATGATTTCTATTGAAAACACATAAAGAGGTAAATCCCAGAGGTGTAAAAATATCTCGTGGTGGTTGCATTTGTTTTCTTTTTTCAGGCAGTTCTTACTCGTGGCTTTGTCTGTAACACACTTCCTGTTTTTAATTTATTTTTATAATGCAAAGGGAGATTTTGTATTGCAATACTGCATCACAACCACATGCCAAATGCTTGGCACATGCTAGCAGTGTTGTCCCATTGACTTCAAAGCACGCATTTAGCCAGCTGCACCACCTGCCAAACATGACATGCCAAGTTAATTCAAAGCATGGGCACAGAAATGACGTCACCAAAGAGACCCCTCCCCTTTGTTTATACATAGCCGTCATCTACCAGAGCTGTCGCTTGTGGGCAATCAGTCATCAAGAGACAAACATGTTGGTGGGTCTTTTTCTTTTGATGGGTCAGAGAGCGCCATTGATCATGAATGACGTGGATCTGCATGGCTGAACCATGTGATTAACATTGTGGGACTTTTCAAAAACTCTGCGTGTTTTGTTCTTTCTTTTTTTGTGACTTCACATAAGGGGTGACGATGACGATTATGGGGCCAGATGACGTCTCTAGTAGCTAAGGACGAGGTAGATGCCAGCACCTGCGGTTTTCGTAACCACTTAAAGTGGAGGTTCACCCAAAAAAATAATTTTTAACATTACATTCAGCCGAGTTGTCCTAATGACAATCAGCTGTTTTTTTTTTGTTTTTTTTCGTACATACCGACTTTCACCGCCACTTCCGGGTATGTCTTCTGCGGGACTGGGCGTTCCTATCTGATTGACAGGCTTCCGACCGTCGCATATTACGCGTCACGAGTTGCCGAAAGAAGCCGAACGTCGGTGCACAGGCGCCGTATAGAGTTGCACCGAGTTGACGCATACTACGCGGCAACTCATGACGCGTAGTATGCGACGGTCAGAAGCCTGTCAATCAGATAGGAACGCCCAGTCCCGGAGAAGACATACCCGGAAGCGGCGGTGAAATACGGTATGTACGATTAAAAAAAAAAAAACAGCCGATTGTCATTAGGACAACTAGGCTGAATGTAATGTTAAAAATTTATTTTTGGGTGAACCCCCGCTTTAAGGACCCCTCACTGTTTATAGACGTCATTTTTTTAAAGATGGATATCTCGGTAACGGCAGCATCTGCTGCCACAACCGAGATATCCATCTTTCCTGGTGCCTCCCCATGGCAGCATACCAATGGTCATGGCTCCGCCCCCGACCGACCCACAGGACCTATTAACTCTCTAATAAAAGGAGTAATTCCCCCCCAGTTAGGCATTCTTTTTTCTGTCCTCATCCCCGCAGGATCACGCGTCAGCCCTACCTCACCGTCTTATGGTGTACCGTTGCAGGTTCATGCTCTCCTGCAGGATGGAGTCCTATCGCTTGGGTTGCTAAAGGCACCAGATAAGTATAGGAGCCCTTTTTTCTGTGGATCTTTTTTTGGCAATACACACACTTGTAACCTCCAGGAGCTTCTCCTCTCCTCGTTAGGTGCACAGGCTGACTGTCCTAAACATACATTTCCCCAGTACAAGCCACATACAGGAGCACAGCCTCATCTGAGGTACTTTACCTGACCCCCGCCTCCCCAGCCTCCGCTCGTCGCTCGGTACGGCAGGGAGAGGGGGAGCGGATCAGCTGTTTCCCCTGCTTGCGGCTCCACATGCTGTCGGCGCTTCGCGCGCGTCACGGAGCTCAGCATCGTCATCTTGGTGGGCGGGGCCTCAGCGGCGCGGCGGCGCATGCGCGGTACGTCGCGGGCGGCCATCTTGGTGCTCTCATCTACTTAAGGCAGCCTGTTGCCTCATTTGAGGGCAGGCTGTCTTGAGGGAAGCATCTCTCCACCTCTCCTGCTCTGATCATGGACCCCTGTCAGGGTAAGGCTGATTTTCTTATCAGAGGAATATATTTTAAAAAAAAAAAAAGGGGGAAAAGTGAGAACCATTCTTTCTTTTAAATGGATTGCTGTACTTGTGTAGGTACGTATATATATATGTATATATATATATATATGTATATGTATGTATATGTATATGTTATCCAGCTGATCTTGTGTATAAAATGTATAGCTGCATTTTTAGTTTAAAAAAAAAAAGAGAGATAGTAATTTCTGAAATAAATCTACCCCTAGCTGCCCTGGACATAGTCATGCCGCTACAAAAAGATCCTCAACATTCCACTAGGTAAGGGCTGCAACAGCAGGTAAGTTTTTTTAAAAGAGCACTACAACAGGTGGGAGTCAAATTAGCATCCTATATTTTTTTGTCTCCCCAGCCCGCAACGAGACTCTTCTCGCAGATCTTCCCAAGACAGAGGCTCAAGGAGCCATAGAAGCTCGGGACACTCAGCCCACAATTCCAGTAGTCACCAGAGTTCCTCCCACCACGCGTCCTCCAGACCTAAGAGGGACGATTGTTGGGTGTGTGGCAGAAAGGCCCTTCCTGGGAAATTAGCCTGTGGCCAGTGCTTTCTGGAGGCCACAGCAGAAAGACAAGGTTCCTCTAGTTCCATTAAAGATCTAATCAAGGAGTCTATCAGGGAATTGGCCACAGTACAGAGCACTCCCGCCTCCCCTCCCGCTGATCAGGAGGTCGCAGGGACATCCGTCTCTCGCCCTGAGGGAAGCATCTCAGAGGATGAGTCAATCCCGAATGAAGAAGAGCCTTCAACCTTTGACTTTGGCCTGGTTGAGCCCTTTGTGGTAGCGGTCAAGGACGCTATTCAATGGGAGGAAGACCCGGAACCTCCTTCCAAAACAAAAAAGTACTTCCCGCATTTAACTAAAAAAGTTTCCAACTTTCCCCTAATGGAAGAGATTAAGGGGGTTATCGTAGGAGAATGGCAAAAGGTAGACAAGAGGCCGGTCGCCTTTAACCGTCTTCAGAAATTATACCCATTAGCCGAATCGGATGCAAAACTTTTTGACTCTATCCCTTCTGTAGACGCTTCAGTTATGAGGCTAGCAAAAAATACGACCTTGCCATTAGAAGACGCAGTCTCTTTCAAGGATACCTTGGATCGAAGGATCGACACGGACCTCAAGAAGATTTACCAGGCGACCGGAGGGGCTTGCAAACCGGCAGTAGCCTTATCTTCTATTTCTAGAGCGACCAAAGTATGGGCGGATAACATTGAGACAGCCCTCAGGGCTGGCATAGATTCCGAAGAAATTATAAAGGCCTTGGATGAGCTGAAACTGGCCTCAGATTTTATGGCAGAGGCGGCCATAGACGTCCTGAGGTGTTCATCTAGAGCCATGCTGTATTCTATTACCGCCAGAAGGGCCCTGTGGCTGAAACCATGGGCGGCAGACGCATCATCTAAACAATCATGGTGCCGCATCCCGTACGACGGGAAGGCGCTGTTCGGAGAGAAGATGGACTCCGCAATCACCAGAGTCACGGGGGGAAAGAGTGGTCTGATCCCTCAAGACAGAAACAGAAGAAAGAGGTTTGCTCCTAGGCCAGCGGCTCAACAGAGGGGAAGGGACTCAAGATTTTACCGCCCAGGTAGAGAATACAGAAGGGGCTGGAAGGGCTCACAAGCTTCCTTCCTCAAGCTGGGAAAGCCAAAACCCGCTACCTCAGTTGGGGATAACCAGAAGTCTTTTTGACTCCCCTACCGCCCAGACCAGCGTAGTGGGAGCAAGGCTAAGATCCTATACGCAGATCTGGGTGGAGGGCTGCACAGACCAGTGGGTAGTGTCCACTATTCTCCAAGGTCATTTTTGGAGATTCAAGACACGTCCTCCACCATTTTCTTTTCAAAACACCAAAATCCCGGCCTCCAAGGAGAAAAGGGAAATATTATTTCAGTACGTTCAGATGCTCCTGCAGCAAAAGGCAGTTCTGCCAGTTCCGGAGTCAGAGATAGACTCGGGATTTTACTCTCCAGTCTTTCTAGTGCCCAAAAAGACGGGAGGGTGGAGACCTGTGTTGGATCTAAAGAGACTGAACAAGTACATTCGTTTAGAACACTTCAAGATGGAGTCCCTAAACACAGTGATTCTATTAGTCCAGCCGGGGGACTGGATGGCCTCCATAGATCTTCAGGATGCGTACTTCCACATCCCCATCCACAGCCAGTTCCAACATTTCTTACGTTTCAAAGTGGGCAATCTACATCTACAATTCCAGTGCCTCCCCTTTGGAATCTCGTCAGCACCCAGAACCTTTTCAAAAGTCTTGGGAGCCATCCTGGCCCCCCTCCGAGAAAGGGGGATAAGAGTATTGCACTATCTAGACGATATACTGGTTCTGTCGCAACACAAGAGTACCCTGGAAGAACACACTCAAACAGTGTTAAACACCTTAACCAGGTTCGGTTGGTTGATCAACTTCACAAAAAGCCAGCTAGTGCCAACACAAAGAATGGTGTACTTGGGAGCCTTATTCAGCACCCCGGAGAGAGCAGTCTCTCTTCCTCCAGAGAAAATACCAGCATTAATCCAGAAGGTGAAGAGGGCATTAGAATCCCACAGCATGTCAGCATCAGATTGCTTGAGCCTCACAGGCTCCCTCGCGTCGTGCATCCCAATGATAAAGTGGGCCAGATGGCACCTACGGGACTTCCAATTGGGTTTCCTGGCACAATGGGGGAAAGTACATCTCAGGCAGAGGATAATTATTACCTCTTCTATGAAGTCCGGCCTCTGGTGGTGGACAAGGCCATCCAATCTATTAGTACCTCGGTCCCTAGGGCCGATTGCCTGGACTGTCCTTACCTCAGATGCCAGTCAGCTCGGTTGGGGGGCTCACTCCCAAGGCAAATTAGTTCAAGGGAAGTGGCCGTTCAGTGCGGAGGGCGTGATCTCCAACGTCCTGGAGCTCAGGGCCGCTTGGATGGCGCTCCTACATTTAGCTCCTCTACTCAGGGGGAAATCAATCCTCCTCCAAATGGACAACAGAGCAGCAGTGGCCTACGTCCAGAACCAGGGTGGGACACACAGCAGATCACTATTCAGCGAGGTGACCCCAATAATTTCCTGGGCAGAGAAGAACCTATGCAACCTGAGGGCATCCTATATTCCGGGTCCCGAAAACCAACTAGCCGACCACCTATCGAGGTCGTTTGTGAGCAACAACGAGTGGTCGCTAGACCAAGAAGTCTTCAATACAGTATGCCGGCAGTGGGGGACTCCCCAAATAGATCTTTTTGCCTCACCCCTCAACGCGAAAACCCCACGATTCTTCTCGAGGGGCCCCTGTCCGACCTCGGCAGGGGTGGACGCCCTGATACAGCCATGGTCTTTCCAGTTGGGGTACGCCTTTCCCCCAACACCCTTAATACTACGCTTTCTCCAACGGCTGACAAAGGAGGATGTCACCATCTTAGCGATAATTCCATACTGGCCGAAGAGACCCTGGTTCCCACTCTTGGTCAGTCTGGCACTGGGCAATCCGCTTCCTCTACCTCACAAGAGCGGACTACTGTCACAAGGAACTTTTCTTCACCCACGCCCAGAAATCCTGAGTTTGAGGGCCTGGAGATTGAACGGAGGAGGCTGGGCAGCTTAGGGTGTTCTCAGGAGGTGATTCAAACTCTCCTACAGGCAAGGAAGTCTTCCACAAATGCCACTTATTACAGGATATGGAAGAGGTTTATAGCTCTGGCGGATTCCAACCAATTCAACCCTCTAGTTCCCGGGATCCATAATGTACTGCTGTTTCTTCAATCAGGTCTGGACCTGGGTCTTGGCCACAGCACACTAAAGGTCCAGGTATCTGCCATCTCAGCCTTAACGGATACCAGATGGGCCCATGACCCTCTAGTCGATCGTTTCCTGAAGGCGGTCCTAAGATTACGCCCCCCTAGGAAAACGCTATATCCCAAGTGGGATCTTACTGTAGTCTTAGAGGCGTTGGCACGTCCACCCTTCGCCCCTACAGAGGAATGCTCGCTGGAGGACATCACTTGGAAGACGGCCTTTCTAATTGCTGTCACGTCGGGTCGTAGAATATCAGAGATCCAAGCTCTCGGTGCTCAGGAACCCTATGTCACATTCTTCCCAGACAGGGTGGTTTTGCAGCCTATTCATCAATTCATTCCCAAGGTCCCCTCGGCCTTTCATCTTAATCAGGAATGGGTCCTTCCAGCATTTGGAGAAGATCAAAACTCCTCGAACTTACACGAGCTAGATGTGGCCAGGTCCTTAAAACATTACCTAAAACTCACACAGGGATTCCGGAAAGGCCAACGACTCTTTATCATCCCCAGAGGGGCAAGGAAAGGAGAAGCGGCCTCCAAGACAACAGTAGCTAACTGGATTGTGAAACTTATTCAAAACACCTATCGGGCTAGTGGTCTCCCTATTCCCAAAGCGGTGAACGCCCACTCGACGAGAGGAATCGCATCATCTTGGGCAGCCTTGGCTCGGGTCTCTCCGGAAACGATCTGCAAGGCGGCAAGCTGGTCATCCTTCAGCACATTTATGGCTCACTATAGCCTAGATCCAGCAGCTCTCACCTCCCGCGATTTTGGGAGAAAAGTGCTACAGCAATCTGTTCTGTAATTCATTAAAATATATTTTTGAGCAGTACCCTCCCTGTAAAGCGAGTTATTGGACCATTGGTATGCTGCCATGGAGGCACCAGGAAAACGGAAAATTGAATACTTACCTTTCCGTAATTTTCCTTTCCTGGTGCCTACCCATGGCAGCATACACCCTCCCTTGTTGACTTGCTCTTTGGGTCTGAGGTCTAGTTACTAAGAATGCCTAACTGGGGGGGAATTACTCCTTTTATTAGAGAGTTAATAGGTCCTGTGGGTCGGTCGGGGGCGGAGCCATGACCATTGGTATGCTGCCATGGGTAGGCACCAGGAAAGGAAAATTACGGAAAGGTAAGTATTCAATTTTCCGTTTTTCAGTGAGCGGTCCTGTAAACGATAATGGTGGTCTCCGCGCGTCTGATTCGCCGCAAGATCACCGTTATCGGCGGCGGGAGAGGGGCCCCCTTCCCACCGCTCTCCTGCGCCCTCCGTCGCTTACCGGAGCCGTCGGCAGCGGCGGAGGCGATCGGGTCCTGTCCCCTGCTTGGCTGGGATACGAGTGAGGGCAAGATGGCCCCCACCCGTCTCCATAGCATAGCAGGGAGGGAGTGACGTCAAAACGCTTCTTAAAGCGACATTTTCTTGTCGTTATTTTTTCAAATGACAATTTTTTTTTTTTTTTGCATTTTAGTCTAAATATGAGATCTAAGGTCTTTTTGACCCCAGATCTCATATTTAAGAGGACCTGTCATGCTTTTTTCTATTACAAGGGATGTTTACATCCCTTGTAATAGGAATAAAAGTGATCTATTTTTTTTTTTTGTGTAAAAATTAATAAAATAAATAAAAATAATCAAGAAAACAAAACAAATTTTTTTTTAAAGCGCCCCGTCCCGACGAGCTCGTGTGCAGAAGCGAACGCATACGTGAGTAGCGCCCGCATATGAAAACGGTGTTCAAACCACACAAGTGAGGTATCACCGCGATCGTTAGAGCGAGACCAACAATTCTAGCCCTAGACCTCCTCTGTAGCTCAAAAGATGCAACCTATATAATTTTTTAAGCGTCGCCTATGGAGATTTTTAAGGGTAAAAGTTTGACGCCATTCCACGAGCGGGCGCAATTTTGAAGCGTGACATGTTGGGTATCATTTTACTCAGCGTAACATTATCTTTCACAATATAAAAAATTGTGCTAACTTTACTGTTGTCTTATTGTTTTAAATTAAAAAAAGTGATTTTTTTCCAAAAAAAGTGCGCTTGTAAGACCGCTGCGCAAATACGGTGTGACAAAAAGTATTGCAATGACTGCCATTTTATTCTATAGGGTGTTAGAAAAAAAAAAATATATATATATATATAATGTTTGGGGGTTTTAAGTCATTTTCTAGCAAAAAAAAAAAAAGTTTAATCTTGTAAACACCAAATCTGAAAAACAGGCAAGGTCCTTAAGTGGTTAATCTTAATTTAAAACATAGGAATCTGTCAAAAATATACAGTAGAAGCGGGAAAAACACCTACTTCTAAATATGATGTTTGGCTCGTGCCCAACTGACCGATGAACGGCAGAACAAGCCAAGTTCTTAAACTAAGAGCTCATCCCTAGTCAGAGCATATACTTTTATTTTTTTATCGTATTGTAATGGTAAAAAAATAAAAATATATTTCTGACAACCCAAGTATACTGCAAGCTTACTTGAAAATATCCTTTCATGTTGTAAGTTTTTCCTGTCTATTGGCCGTCTTTTTTTCACAACTTCCTGGATTCCCAGCATGCTTTGCAGATTCCCCTCTGCTGTTTACTTTCACTTTCCAAGGACTACATATCCCATGGTACCTTGCTGCCTGCAAGCTGTAATTCCTGTGCTGACTCCGCCTCCTGAAACTCCTCTTTTCATCACCTCTGTAGTTCAGAAAGCAAGCTCTGTGAAAGGTGTGACATGGCAGTGCCTACTCACAGTGGCTATGTGACACAGAATTCAAAGAAGTAACTGTGTGGGGATCTTCACAAAGTAAGTTTACAAACTTCAGAACTGTTTAGATTGATAGGAGAAGGCTAGAAATAATTGAAATTCACTGTGGAAATGAATATATGATTTTACATTTTGTATATATATATATATATATATATATCTATATATATATATATATATATATATATATATATATATATATATATATATATATATATATACCATAGGTGTGCGCAGCCTGTGGCATTAGGGTGTGCACCCCAAAGCTCAAACACACGTTGTATGCATGTGTGTGCATGTGAATATATACTGATGGTGCCCGTAGAGCAGTGATCAGTGTCAGTAGAGCATTGGGTGGTTTCATAAGGGCAGAGATTGGTGTCAGTAGGGTATTTTTTTTTTTTTTTCATTTTTTTGCAGAAAATTGAAGATTTTTTATTTTTGGGGTGAAATATCAGGGGTCTAAACGGGGGGGGGAATATGACCACAGGGGGTGATTAGAGTGTGCCCAGGCACCCACTGATGATATATACACATTCTAGTTGATGTAAACCCTGACTGGGTAATATTAAGCCCAGGTTCACACTGACTGCGGGGAATGAAAGTTCAGCTGAACTCGCACAATTACATTACCGCCTGTCAGTCCCGACTTTGGGGGCGATTTCAGAGACATCTGTGCGGGTTTCTGCACAGATGTCAATGGAAATCGCACCAAACATAGTATAGAAACTACTTTTGGGAATTGGCGCAGCGGCGCCGCACAAATTCGGACGCTGCCATCCATTGCCGCCGATTTGGCATGCGATTTGACATGTCAAAACGCATCAATATGAACCAGGACTTACCGTATTTATCGGCGTATAACGCACACTTTTTTCCCCTTAAAATCAGGGGGAAATCGTGGGCGCGCGTTATACGCCGATCCCTGATTTCTGAGCGCCGCCGCCGACATATACTGAGTGCAGTACACTCGGGTACACTCGGCTGGGCTCGGCTCCGCGAGAGGAGCCGAGCGTGGCCGAGTGTACTGCACTCGGTATATGTCGGCGGCGGCGTTCAAAAACAGCGCGGGAGAAGCGGGAAGAAGCGGGGAGGACACCACGAGGACACCACGAATGCCGCAGACGGACGCCGGACCGGACAAGGCCGCCGGGCAACTGTAAGTAACTGTATCTGTAAATTGTCAGTATTTCTTTTTTTTTTCTAGGATTCTCCTCTAGGTTTGGGGTGCGCTATAGGGCGATAAATACAGTACTTTGCTCTGTGTACAATTATCTTTTTTTTTTTAATTGTCAGAAAATACTGTTTTTGTCTTTTAATACTTTTTTTCCCATCTCAGTAGTGCTGATCTCCTGCAGCCTCTTTTTTTTCTTCACTTCTTTACATGCACTCCTGCCAGAAGTGCTGCACATGGTTCTTTTGGATAGTGACAATGACACACCATTTATTATTTATTTCAGGTACTTATATAGTTCTGACAATTTACGCAGCGCTTTACATATATATTGTACATTCACATCAGTCCCTACCCTCAAGGAGCTTACAATCTAACTCATATTCATATACTAGGGCCAATTTAGACAGGATCCAATTAACCTACCAGCATGTCTTTAGAGTGTGGGAGGAAACTGGAGTAACCCAGAGGAAACACACACACAGGCACAGTGAGAACATGCAAACTCCAGGCAGATGGTGTTATGGTCAGGATTTAAACCAGCGACACTTTTTGCTGCTAGGTGAAAGTGCTAACCACTACACCACTGTGCCACCAGACCCAAGAAATGTGGCCCAGATTCACCAAGCACTTACGCCGACTTATGGCACGTTACGCCGATGTAAGTGCAAATGTATTCCGACGTATGTGTGCGGCAGTCCCACGACCCAAAATGCGCCTAAAAACAGGCTACACCCAGCCGGCGTAGGTTGCACACGCCTGCGTAGGGTGGGCGCACATATGGGCTGGACGCATAGTGCTGCTCCCATTGATTAGCCATTCAAACATGCAAATGAGGGAAATACGGCGATTCATGAACGTGCGTGCGCGCGCCCGGCGCATGCTACGTGAGATGCGCGTAAGTTGTACGTCCGGCGTAAAGTTATTCCCCATAAATGAGGTGCAACCCGGCAACAGACATGCACAGGTCAGCTGGAGAGCAGCTGCAGCAGCACCGTTACGGACGAGCGACAACACATCCGTATGCCAACATGCCAGGGGCAGGCATGGTCATAGCACTACTGCGTCAACAGGCACGGAGAAGTTCTTCTTTCGCTTCTCCTTCTCAATGTCACTGTCTGACATATCGCCTGCACCAGGGAACACAAGCTGGCGTACTTTGCGTTGGACGTGCGTCTGGCTGGGCGTACGTTATGTTCACGGCGTACGCGGTGATCCGGCGTAGCTTAGGCGGTTGTGCCGGCGTGGTTGTGAGCAGGCACAGGGGTGTGCTGTGCATGCATCCACGTCACGGCGCATGCGCAGTTCGTGATACGCCGGGTGTAAAACACTGCGCCACGCTGACGTACCGGTCTGGCGCCCGGCCCATCATTTGCATGGGGTCACGCCCACTTCCACCTACGCCAGCGTGCGCCTTAGAAACCCACGCCACACTGGCGCAGCCTTGGAAGCACTGGCTTGATGAATGCAATGCATGCCTCTCCACGCTATGTTGGCGTCCCGTACGGTGTGTGCGCTACGGCGGCGTAATGTGCGCCATGCTCTCTGTGAATCTGGGTCTATGTTTTTTGGCACAGCCGCTTGTAGTTTCTAACAAGGACGCATGTACCAGGGTGCAAACACATGAGCACAATTGTGAGACAGTTGGTACCCTAGAACATTAAAAAGTAACTGCAGTCTGCTCACATAATTTGTGATAAAAACATCTTTGCCATTCTGAAGCTTCCCTCCAACCACTTTGCATATTATTTTATGTATACTGGGATTTTGTACTTGTCAAATGTGCTGCAGAAATATCCCTCCGCCGAGTCTGGCTGCAACCATTTTAACTGTGGGCAGCTGAAGCTGCTGCCTGTTCACTTCCTGGATTTACACAGACACACCTCCAGCTCTGCAGCTCTCATTGGCCCTTTTATGACTCACCCTCCCCCCCCCTTCCTGGCAAACTCTCACAAGAGTGTGTGAGAGAGAGAGAGAGAGAGAACGGTGCATGATGTCATAAGCCTAGGCTAATGACCAGACAAGAAACAGGAAGTGGGCTGTATAAGGTATTTACTGGCGGAACAAAAAATGTTTTACTATCCAAAATAAATACAACAAGAGCAGAAGATTTATAGATGGAAAGTTGAAAAAATGACTGAAGATCCACTTTAATGACAATCATGGCAGGATAATTTTAGTGAAAGCTGCAGGCTGGAAAAGATTGAACACAACTGTTGACATGACACATGAAAGTTGTCTATGTGATTTTAGTGTCTGTAGTGTCTATAGATACACAATTAAGGTAATTCCGGACTAATGATTATCATTGAAATTGCTGTAGGACTGCATTGCTGTGCAGAAAACAACCTAAAATAATTCCCTTAACACATCCAAACGCAGGTCAGTGCACATGAAAGGAAGTTTACGTGACTTGTATTCCGCTCCAGCGGTCTTAAGCAGGTTGTCGCTACGTATCGTCCGCGCTGGGACCACGCGCTCTGTGACACAGTAATTAACTCGATGACCAGGGCAAGGAGAAGACAAAGGACTTGTTTGCCCTTTCAAGAAGTCAATTGTTCTGCCTCTGTGTGGATTAGACACAGACAACAGTTCAGTTACGGCTACTTCAATGCGGCGAGGTTCCATGAATAGCGGGCAATTTTCCGCTCAGTGGTCCGTAACTGTACAACAAGACCACTTATTATTATTCATAGACCTGAGGAGAAAAGAAGCTAGTCAGTGCGTTAGAAGAAAAAAAGAAAATGGCAACCGCTCAGTTAACGTATAAGAAGCAAAGAAGCTGCGTAAGACACACAATGCAAAAATTCCCCAGGATAGTAAAACTTTGATAAAAAGAAAATCTAAGGAACCCAACCTGCTGGCCAGCAAAGAGGATATAAATAAAGCATATCGAAATCTAAAAACAAAAATGTAATCTATTACGGCTAACCAGTTTTTTTTTTCTGTGTATGTGGTGGCTGCATTAGTTTTCATTTTTTAACCACTTAAGACCCTGGCCTTTAGGCAGGTAAAGGACCTGGCCAGTTTTTGTGATTCGGCACTGCGTCGCTTTAACTGACAATTGCGCGGTCGTGCGACGTGGCTCCCAAACAAAATTGGCGTCCTTTTTTTCCCACAAATAGAGCTTTCTTTTGGTGGTATTTGATCACCTCTGCGGTTTTTATTTTTTGCGCTATAAACAAAAATAGAGCGACAATTTTGAAAAAAATTCAATATTTTTTACTTTTTGCTATAATAAATATCCCCCAAAATATATAAAAAAAAAAATTCCCTCAGTTTAGGCCGATACGTATTCTTCTACCTATTTTTGGTAAAAAAAATCGCAATAAGCGTTTATCGATTGGTTTGCGCACAATTTATAGCGTTTACAAAATAGGGGATAGTTTTATTGCATTTTTATACCATTTATTTTTTTTACTACTAATAGCGGCGATCAGCGTTTTTTTTTTTTTTTTGTGACTGCGACATTATGGCGGACAATTTTGACACATTTTTGGGACCAATGTCATTTTCACAGCAAAAAATGCATTAAAAATGTAGGGGGGTGTGGCTGTAGATGTGACGTCATTGATTGTGCTTCCCTATATTAGGGAACACAAGATCGATGACGGCGCCACAGTGAAGAACGGGGAAGCTGTGTTTACACACAGCTCTCCCCGTTCTTGCAGGACTCCAGCGGCGATCGGGTCTGTGGGTCCCGCGGCCACTGTCACGGAGCTTCGGACCGGGTCGTGGGCGCGTGCCCACGACCCACGGCTGGGCAATCAAAGAGGACGTACCTGTACGTGCTTGTGCCCAGCCGTGCCATTCTGCCGACGTATATGTACAGGAGGCGGTCCTTAAGTGGTTAAGATTACTGCTCACTTACTATAATGTCTGTCTATGGAGGAACAGGGTTGTCCCGCTAGGACCGAAAAAACCTGTAAGGCTGCATGTTCACTGCTGCTGGTAAACGGACGTTGGGGAGCATATGTTTACGTTTTCTTTCTTCAGCTGCTCCTGAACTCTCCTGTGTTATCTTATTAGTACAGGTACACAGGGTCGTTTATAGTCCTTTCTAGGCAGTTGAGTTTAGAAACATTTTTTGGAAAGCAAAAAAATGCGTTCAGGACGCACAACTATATACGTCCGCCGCTGCACGACTATATACGTCCGCTTTTTTGAAGAGGGATATCTCGGTGGCAGCTGCTGCCACAACCCAGATATCCATTTCTTCAGGTGGCGGTCCTGTAAACGATAATGGTGGTCTCCGCGGCGGGATCACCGTTATTGGCGGCGGGAGAGGGACCCCCTCCCGCCACTCTCCTGCGCCCTCCGCCGCTTACCGATGCTGTCGGTAGCGGCGGAGGTGATCGGGTCCTTCTCCCTCTGTGGCATGGATACGAGTGAGGGCAAGATGGCCCCCACCCGTCTCCATACCATAGCAGGGTGAAAGCGACGTAAAAACGTCACTTCCACGCATACGTCTTAACCACTTAGGGACCGCCTCCTGTACATATACGTCGGCAGAATGGCACGACTGGGCACAAGCACGTACAGGTACATCCTCTTTAAGTGCTCAGCCGTGGGTTGCGGGCGCGCGCCCGCGACCCGGTCCGAAGCTCCGTGACCGCGGGACCTGCGGACCCGATCGCCGCTGGAGTCCCGCGATCGGTCCCTGGAGCTGAAGAATGGGGAGAGCTGTGTGTAAACACAGCTTCCCCGTTCTTCACTGTGGCGCGTCATTGATCGTGTGTTCCCTTTTATAGGGAAACACAATCAATGATGTCACACCTACAGCCACACCCCATACAGTTAGAAACACAAATGTGGTCACACTTAACGCCTTCAGCGCCCCCTTGTGGTTAACTCCCAAACTGCAATTGTCATTTTCACAGTAAACATTGCATTTTTAATGCATTTTTTGCTGTGAAAATGACAATGGTTCCAAAAATGTGTCAAAATTGTCCGAAGTGTCCGCCATAATGTCGCAGTCACGAAAAAAATCGCTGATCGCCGCCATTAGTAGTAAAAAAAAATTATAAAAATGCAATAAACTATCCCCTATTTTGTAAACGCTATGAATTTGGCGCAAGCCAATCGATAAATGCTTATTGCGATTTTTTTTTACCAAAAATAGGTAGAAGAATACGTATCGGCCTAAACTGAGGAAAACATTTTTTTCTTTATATATTTTTGGGGGATATTTATTATAGCAAAAAGTAAAAAATATAGATTTTTTTTCAAAATTGTCGCTCTATTTTTGTTTATAGGGCAAAAAATAAAAACCGCAGAGGTGATCAAATACCACCAAAAGAAAGCTCTATTTGTCGTAAAAAAAGGACACCAATTTTGTTTGGGAGCCACGTTGCACAACCGCGCAATTGTCAGTTAAAGCGACGCAGTGCCGAGTCGCAAAAACTGGCCATGTCCTTTAGCTGCCTAAAGGTCCGGGTCTTACATTTTTTTGTTGTTAGTTTTTTCAAATGACAAATTTTATTTAATTTTTTATTGCATTTTTAGTCTAAATATGAGATCTGAGGTCTTTTTGACCCCCGATCTCATATTTAAGAGGACCTGTCATGCTTTTTTTTATTACAAGGCATGTTTACATTCCTTGTAATAGGAATAAAAGTGACCCATTTTTTTAAGAAAAACTGTGTAAAAATAAATAAAATCAAGTAAAATAAATAAGAAAACTTTTTTTTTTTTAAAGCGCCCCATCCCGACGAGCTCGCGTGCAGAAGTGAACGCATACTTGAGTAGCGCCCGCATATGAGAACGGTGTTTAAATTACACAAGTGAGGTATCGCCGCAATCTTTAGAGCGAGAGCAATAATTCTAGCCCCAGACCTCCTCTGTAACTCAAAAGATGCAACCTATAGAATTGTTTAAACGTCGCCTATGGAGATTTTTAAGGGAAACGTTTGACGCCATTCCACGGGCAGGCGCAATTTTGAAGCGTGACATGTTGGGTATGAATTTACTCGGCGTAACATTATCTTTCATAAACAAAAATTGGGCTAACTTTACTGTTGTCTTATTTTTTTATTAAATTTATTCCTAAAAAGGTGCGCTTGTAAGACCGCTGCGCAAATACGGTGTGACAAAAAGTATTGCAATGGCCGCCATTTTCTTCTCTATTCTGTTAGAAAAAAACAATATATAATGTTTGGGGGTTCTAAGTAATTTTCTAGCAAAAAAAAAACTGTTTTAAACTTGTAAACACAGAGTCTGAAAAAAAAAAGGCCCGGGGCTTAGTGGTTAATGGAGATACATTTTTGACTGTTTAAAAAACAAAAAAAATACTCCTAAACGCAAACGCAGCTAAACGCGGCATGTAAACACGCCAGGACGGACATTTTTAAAACATCAGCTACTAATCTGTCAAGTTAAAGGGGTTGTAAAGGTACACTTTTTCTTCCCTAAATAGCTTCCTTTTCCTTAGTGCAGTCCTCCTTCACTTACCTCATCCTTCCATTTTGCTTTTATATGTCCTTATTTCTTCTGAGAAATCCTCACTTCCTGTTCTTCTGTCTGTAACTCCACACAGTAATGCGAGGCTTTCTCCCTGGTGTGGAGTGTCATGCTCGCCCCCTCCCTTGGACTACAGGAGAGTCAGGATGCCCACTAACACACAGCTCCTTTCTCTATCTAAGTGAAGGAGGACTGCACTAAGGTAAAGGAAGCTATTTAGGGGAAAAAAAATTCCTTTACAACCCCTTTAAATCATTCAGGAGAAGTTTCAAAACGTCCCGTGTACATTAAGCCTCAGGAATACAGAACAATATAAGGCTTGATTTACTAAAATAGACTGTGCACTCTACAAGTACAGTTGCTCCAGAGCTTAGTAAATTAAGTAAAGCTTAAAGCTCCATGCACACGAGATGCTTAAATAATGTTATAAAAACTCCAGTAGCTTTGCATGAGTCTTTCAAAGTTTTTTAACGTTTTTAGCAATTTTTTTTTTTTTTTTTACATTTTTTTTCAATGGATCAAAAACATTAAAAAACGCTGGTGAGCCACGCTTTTGAGCGTTTATCTACGTTTATGAGCGTTTTGCGTTTTTTTTTTGGTCAGAAAATCAATGCGATTTTAGGGCTTTCAAAAAAACAGCCCATAAACTCCACTGCTGATAAACATCCAAAAACATTCATGTAAAAAAAATGACCAAACTCCAAAATACATAATCTCCCCCAGGCCCCCTGCCTCCAATCACCCCCTGCCTCCATCCCCCACCCTCTGCGGTGCCACCATCCCACCTCTGCGGTGCCACCAACACCCCCTGCCTCCAATCACCCCCTGCCACCAACACCCCCTGCCTCCAATCTCCCCCTACCTCCAATCTCCATTGCCTCCATCCCCCTCTGCGGTGGCTCCGCAGCCACCATCACCCCCTGCCTCCAATCACCCCCTGCCTCCAGGGCAGCCATCAGGGGGGGTACAGGCAGTACACCTGTAAGGGGCCCGGATGGCAACCCCCTTTTAAAAAAAAAACACTTTTTTTTATTATTTTTTTTTAGGGGCCCGGAGACCTACAGGTGGCAACTCGCCTTTTTTTTATTTATTTTTTATAAAAAAAATATATATATATTTTTTTTTCTTAAAGGGCCAATTTTTTTTTTTTTTAGAGATCCAGAGGTCCCCAGAGGCCTGAAGGCCCCTAGGGCCCCAGATGGCAACCGCCCATTTTTTTTATTTATTTTTTATAAAAAAAAAAAAATTCTAATATATTTTTATTTTTTATCAAAGGGCCAATTTTTTTTTAGGGGCACGGGGGGCCCCGAGATCCCCAGGGCCCTGGATGACAACCCCCCCCCTTTTTTTATAAAAAAAATATATATTTTTTTATTTATTTTATATATAATATATATTTATTATTAAAGGGCCCAGAGGTCCCCAGGGCCCCAGATGGCAACCCCCCTTTTTTTTATAAAAATATTTTTTATTGTATTTCTTTTATTTTCTTTTTATATATATATATATATATATATATATATATATATATATATATATATATTTATTATTAAAGGGGTCAGAGGTCCCCAGGGCCCCATGTGGCAAACCCCTTTTTTTTTATTTGTTTTATAAATGTTTATTTTTAAATTTTTGTTGATATATATTATTTTTTTATTTTTTTATTAAAGGGCCCAGAGGTCCCCAGGGCCCTGGATGGCAACCCTCCCCCCTTTTTTTTTTTTTTTATAAATGTTTATTTTATTTTTTTTATATATTTTTTTTATTTTATTTTTTATTAAAGGGCCCAGAGGTTTCTTTTTTTATTATTATTATTAAAGGGCCTAAATGTTCCCGGATGGCAACCCCCCTTTTTTGTAATTTCTTTATATAAAAAAAAATAATAATAATTTGTATATATATAGATATATATATATATATATATATATATATATATATATATATATATATATATATATATATATATATATATATATTCTCTGCTCCAGGGGGCCCATGCCTGAAGCTGTGTAAGGGGCCCAATAATTCCTGATGGCTGCCCTGCCTGCCTCCAATCTCCATGCGCAGTTCCAAGCTGAACCGATCTCGGCCATTTTTACTGGCACATTCCCGCAACCTTGGACATTTACAAACGGGGGGAAAAGTGCCTGTTTTTACGAACTGTCCGTAAAAATACGGACGGTTGGCAACACTGCTGAGGACAGAGATTCCCCTGCCTCTTTCTCTTCATCCAAGTAGCAGGGGAAATCTGTACAGTACAACATGATTAGGGTGTGTGCAGGCACACCTGACACACCCTGTGTGCATGCCTATGGCTGCCAGGCAGAAGTGCTAACCACTAAGCCCATGATGAAGGGGAGCTTTAAACCCCCGAAACATGTTAGATGTTTCTTTTGCTTTAAAAAATAAAGACGTACTGGACTCACGTAATGTTTTGTTATCCTGACTTCCTGATTCCCGGCCCTGATGAAGCAGAAGTCTTCAGCCCCTGAAACGCGTTGGCATTTTCTCTTATTATAACCAGTAAAGACCTATCATATCAGTTTTGTGGTGCTCTCGTCCTTTCTACATTCTTCAGCACTGTTTTTTTTGCAGGTTTAATTGGTATTTTTTTGTACTTATCATACATATATATATAAAAAATTATGTTCAGCTGTATTTTTAGCAGACTAAAAGAGATGAAATAAGCAAAGGGCCAGATTCACAAAAGAGATACGACGGCGTATCTACTGTTACGCCGTCGTATCTCTGGTTCTAACTATGCGACTGATTCATAGAATCAGTTACTCATAGATAGGCAGAAGATCCGACAGGTGTAATGGACTTACACTGTCGGATCTTAGGATGCAGTACCGCGGCCGCCGCTGGGGGGATTTCTCGTCGTAAACCAGCGTCGGGTATGCAAATTAACACTTACGGCGATCCACTAAGCTTTTTCCCTTCGTTAAGTCGGCGTAAGTGTTAAGTTGCCGTCGCAAATCTAGGGTACCTTTTACAAAGTGTAAAGTTAGTACACCTTGTAAAAGTGTACCCTTCTTTCCCGCGTCGCTGTCAAATTTTTTTTTAAATTTTTTTTTTCCCGGCGTAACTCTTTTTTTCCCGACGCAACTTTTTTTTACCCGTCGCCATTCCCAAAACTCGGCGCAACGTAACTTCGCGCAAAGCACGAAAATAGCGTCGGGAGCATGCGCAGTACGTCCGGCGCGGGAGCGAGCCTAATTTAAATGGGACTCGCCCCATTTGAATGGGGCCCGCCTTGCGCTGGACGGATTTAAGTTACACCGCAGCAAATTTCCAGGTAAGTGCTTTGTGGATCGGGCACTAACTGGTGTAATTTGCGGCGGTGTAACTTAAATCACAAAAGTTACGTTGCGCCGGCTGGTTGTGAATCTGGCCCAAAGTTCTTTGTTAGGGTTTATATACACTTTAGAGACGATTGCTACTGCCAGTAATAAAACTCCATCCTGACATATGCTATAAGTGTGACAACAGGAAGGTAGTAAATTGGAATACATATGTATGACATCACACACAGCAAGCACATTTAGAATGCATATATTTATCCACATCTATAACCCCCCCTCTGCCACCACCTCCATGGTGCAGCCCGAAACAGGGGGGTCCGCTGAGACCTGGGACTCTTATATTACAAACAATGTGGAGGGGGGGAATTCCCCTTGTGGATTGCGTGATACTGAAACCACCCAGCTTGAGACCCCCTCTTATTAATCCACTTTAGGCCGTGTATGGAGGAGAAGCTGGACACAAAGGCCCAGAGGATAGCTTGCAGTCCAGCTCCGTCTTCCTTCATTAAAAGTCTGATTGCCATTTCAATTCTTTGAAAGGTTTTTCCATTTATTTACAATTTAACATCTCATACATATGGAAGGCATGGTTCCTCGGCTCCGACACTACACCGCCTCGTACTCCTTCTTCTCTTTTCTTCCCCCCTTCCTTTAAGGCCTAATTGATTCTGGTAATTAATTTGTCCTACCTGCTGAAGCACAGAGCCATGGCGGCGGTGAACAGAGAGATTAGCACTAGACTCCTTTAATTATCTAATAGCATGGGCCAGCGAGGAATCCGGCTCTATTAAAACACTTTTAACTATTAACCGCAGTGATTGGAATTGTAATGATCGTGACTCGATTTCCAGAAATGAAAGTAGGTGGAATCAAAGTCCTCGGTTTAATATCCGCCAGTTTAACATCCATAATTAGAGCAATTTGCTCGGCAAAATTAGCCGCCTCTGATGTTCGATGTGACGCTAATTTGACAAAATTGACTTCGGGGAAGTGTTGTACATTAGAAAAAAACAGAACACACAAAGGCAGCACAGGAACACAAGTAACAGAAAATGTGATAATGTCAATAAATATGTACTATGTATATAGAAATCTATAGAGAGAAATAGAAAAAGTGAGTGGTGTAGAAGGGGGGGGGGACAAGTGAGAGTGAAGTATGGACAAATATATGGTCTGTATGGGTATAGATAGGTAGACAGATAATAGGCAGATAAATATGAGATAGATAGATAGATAGATAGATAGATAGATAGATAGATAGATAGATAGATAGATAGATAGATAGATAGATAGATAGATAGACAGTAGGTGGAATAGACAGATAGATATGTAGATAGATAATATGTAGGTAAATAGATAAATATGAGATAGATAGATAGAGACTAGATAAGTCAACAGATAGATAGATAAATAGATAGATAGATAGATAGATAGATAATAAGCAGTTAAATATGAGATAGGTAGATAAATAGATAGAGACTAGAAAAGTAGATAGATAGAGATATACAGTAGGTATGATAGATAGATAGATAGATAGATAGATAGATAGATAGATAGATAGATAGATAGATAGATAGATAATAGGCAGATAAATATTAGATAGATAGATAGATAGATAGATAGATAGGTAGGTAGATAGTAGATAGACAGTATGTGGGATAGATAGATAAATAGATAGATCATATGTAGGTAAATAGATAAATATGAGATAGATAGATAGATAGATAGATAGATAGATAGATAGAGACTAGATAAGTCATTGATAGATAGATAGGTAGATAGATAGATAGATAGATAGATAGATAGATAGATAGATACTAGACAAGTCGATAGATAGAGATATACAGTAGGTATAATAGATAGCTAGATAATAGGCAGATAAATATGAGATAGATAGAGACTAGATAAGTCGATAGATAGATAGATAGATAGATAGATAGATAGATAGATAGATAGATAGATAATATGTAGGTAAATAGATACATATGAGATACATATGAGATAATTAGATAGAGACTAGGTAAGTCGATAGATAGATAAGATAGATAGATAAATAAATAGATATTAAGCCGATAAATACGGGATAGATAGATAAATAGATAGAGACTAGAAATGTAGATAGATAGAGATATACAATAGGATAGATACATAGATAGATAGATAATATGTAGGTAAATAGATTATTATTAGATAGATACGTAGATAGATAGATAATATGTAGGTAAATAGATAAATATTAGATAGATAGAGACTAGATAAGTAGATATATACATAGATAGATAGATAGATAGATAGATAGATAGATACATACATACATACATACATACATACATACATACTAGATAAGTCGATAGATAAGATAGATAGATAGATAAATAGATAGATAATAAGCAAATAAATACAGTATGAGATAGATACATAAATAGAGACTAGAAAAGTAGATAGATAGAGATACACAGTAGGTAGAATAGAGAGATATATAGCCAGATAGATAATAAGCAGATAAATAGATAAATATGAGATAGCTAGATACTAGATAAGTTGATAGATAGATAGATAGATAGATAGATAGATAGATAGATAGATAGATAGATAATATATCGGTACATTGATAAATATGAGATAGATAGACAGTAGGTGGAATAGATAGATATGTAGATAGATACATAATATGTAGGTAAATATGATATAGATAGATAGATAGATATGTATTGATAGATATAGACTAGATAGGTTGATAGATAGATAATAGGCATATAAATAGATAAATATGAGATTTATAGGAAGAAAGGAAAATAAGATAAAAAAGAAGGAAGAGATTAATGAGGGGAGAAATGAGATATATGCAGAAAGAAAGAAACTGATCTAAAAAAAAAAAAGGATAGATAGATCAGATAGATAAAAAGACTGTTAACTTGATAACTATTATCACATATATTATTATAAATGCAAACAAAGCCAGAAATAGAACTCAGTGACATATGTGGAAGAAATAAGATGAAGATGTTAATGTTGTTAGATAAAGCTCAAACTTTGGGGTTGTGTTAGTACATATATACCTGTGTGTGTGTATATAGGGTTGCATTGTTAGTACATATATACCTGTGTGTGTGTATATAGGGTTGCATTGTTAGTACATATATACCTGTGTGTGTGTGTATAGGGTTGCATTGTTGGTGTTGTGTTAGTACATATATACCTGTGTGTGTGTGTATATAGGGTTGCATTGTTGGGGTTGTGTTAGTACATATATACCTGTGTGTATATAGGGTTGCGTTGTGGGGGTTGTGTTAGTACTTATGTACCTGTGTGTGAATAGTGTTGCATTGTTGGTGTTGTGTTAGTACATATATACCTGTGTGTGTGTGTATATTGGGTTGCATTGTTGGGGTTGTGTTAGTACATATATACCTGTGTGTGTGTCTATATAGGATTGCATTGTTGGAGTTGTGTTAGTACATATATACCTGTGTGTGTGTCTATATAGGATTGCATTGTTGGAGTTGTGTTAGTACATATATACCTTTGTGTGTGTATATAGTGTTGCATTGTTGTTGTTGTGTTAGTACATATATACCTGTGTGTGTGTATATAGGGTTGCATTGTTGGGGTTGTGTTAGTACATATATACGTGAGTGTGTATATAGGGTTGCATTGTTGGGGTTGTGTTATTACGTATATATCTGTGTGTGTGTGTGTGTATAGGGTTGCATTGTTGGGGTTGTGTTAGTACATATATACCTGTGTGTGTATATAGGGTTGCGTTGTTGGTGTTGTGTTAGTACATATATACATCTGTGTGTATATAGGGTTGCATTGTTGGGGTTGTGTTAGTACATATATACCTGTGTGTGTATATAGGGTTGCATTGTTGGGGTTGTGTTAGTATATATATACCTGTGTGTGTATATAGGGTTGCGTTGTTGGGGTTGTGTTAGTACATATATACCTGTGTGTGTATATAGGGTTGCATTGTTGGGGTTGTGTTAGTACATATATACCTGTGTGTGTATATAGGGTTGCGTTGTTGGGGTTGTGTTAGTACATATATACCTGTGTGTGTATATAGGGTTGCATTGTTGTTGTTGTGTTAGTACATATATACCTGTGTGTGTGTATATAGGGTTGCATTGTTGGGGTTGTGTTAGTACATATATACGTGAGTGTGTATATAGGGTTGCATTGTTGGGGTTGTGTTATTACGTATATATCTGTGTGTGTGTGTGTGTATAGGGTTGCATTGTTGGGGTTGTGTTAGTACATATGTACCTGTGTGTGTATATAGGGTTGCGTTGTTGGTGTTGTGTTAGTACATATATACATCTGTGTGTATATAGGGTTGCATTGTTGGGGTTGTGTTAGTACATATATACCTGTGTGTGTATATAGGGTTGCGTTGTTGGGGTTGTGTTAGTACATATATACCTGTGTGTGTATATAGGGTTGCATTGTTGTTGTTGTGTTAGTACATATATACCTGTGTGTGTGTATATAGGGTTGCATTGTTGGGGTTGTGTTAGTACATATATACGTGAGTGTGTATATAGGGTTGCATTGTTGGGGTTGTGTTATTACGTATATATCTGTGTGTGTGTGTGTGTATAGGGTTGCATTGTTGGGGTTGTGTTAGTACATATATACCTGTGTGTGTATATAGGGTTGCGTTGTTGGTGTTGTGTTAGTACATATATACATCTGTGTGTATATAGGGTTGCATTGTTGGGGTTGTGTTAGTACATATATACCTGTGTGTGTATATAGGGTTGCGTTGTTGGGGTTGTGTTAGTACATATATACCTGTGTGTGTATATAGGGTTGCATTGTTGGGGTTGTGTTAGTATATATATACCTGTGTGTGTATATAGGGTTGCGTTGTTGGGGTTGTGTTAGTACATATATACCTGTGTGTGTATATAGGGTTGCATTGTTGGGGTTGTGTTAGTACATATATACCTGTGTGTGTATAGGGTTGCGTTGTTGGGGTTGTGTTAGTACATATATACCTGCGTGTGTGTATATAGGGTTGCGTTGTTGGGGTTGTGTTGCCTGTGTGCTGTTTGTTTGTGTGCTAATAAATTAGCCCATTTCCATGAGGCGATTAGTAGTAGATGGAGTTAATGGCCTCTCAGGCGCCCCTCACAGGGTAATCTAGTGCTGATTAATGTGAGTTTCAGCACCTTGGACAGCAGCGCTCCATGACTGGCAGAGAGAGCTTCAGTGGCTGACAGCTCCCACCCTCCGCCCTGGCCTCTGATTGGCTCTCTGGAGAGTCTCTCAAGCCCCTAGAAGAAGACCTGTCCTCCTGATAGAAGAGAGCCCCTTCTTCATCCTTGTCCTCCTCCTTCTCTGCTGGCTGCATGTTCGCTGACATCTCACAGTCACAACTGAGACCTCTTCCACAGCAGCAAGTGGCCATCCCTGGCACCATGAATTTAAACTTCACCTCTCCAATTCATCAGGTGTCCACCCAGAGACCCACATCCTTCTTCATAGAGGATATCCTACTACACAAGCCCAAGCCACTAAGAGAGTCCAGCAGCAGTCACTTCAGCAGTAGCTTTGCCTCCCGAGTTCCCTTCTTTGATTATGGCTACCCTTTAATGCCAACTCCCACCATCCTTGCACCCCATCCCCACCACCCTTTGCACAAGGTGGAACACCACCCGTTTTTCCTAGCCACCTCCGGTGAGTAGCACTCAACTAACATATACAATTGGGGGTCATTGCAATTGGGTCAGTCAAGGGACCTGACACCCTGACTGTTGTAAGATTGGCCTTTCAGTTCAGGTAGACAAAATAGTTTATTTCAGCATGACTTTGATCTTAAAAATAGGGACCAGGAAAGTAGAACCAGGCAAAAAAAAATCATAAATAATAAAAAAATTATAATAATAATAATTTGTTAAAACTAAATATTCAATATGTAATGCTATATCAAAGTAATTCTAAGGAAAAATATCTAAAGGGACCAGGAAAGTAGAACCAGGCAAAAAAAAAAAAATCATAAATAATAAAAAAAATTATAATAATAATTTGTTAAAACTAAATATTCAATATGTAATGCTATATCAAAGTAATTCTAAGGAAAACTATCTAAAGGGACCAGGAAAGTAGAACCAGGTAAAAAAAAAAAATCATAAATAATAAAAAAAAATAATAATAATAATTTGTTAAAACTAAATATTCAATATGTAATGCTATATCAAAGTAATTCTAAAATCTGGTATATGTTATAGCATTTTACATAAATGTAAACTGTAGAAGTTATTTTTTTAACACTTAAATATATGCACTTGTTGCACTTTGTTGAGTTTTCAGTCAAGTAATTTTTCTAGAAACGAATCACATAAATACAGAATAACATACAATTGTGGTTTTATAAATGTTGGCTACTGTATTATCTCATTTTAAATAATAAGTAAATTAATAATATAGTAAAAAAACAAACAAAACAAAAACAATATACTGTATATCTATATAAACAATATAAAATAAGACAGAACTGGGTGTATATTGTGTCAAGTTCAACCACTATATTATTTTGTAAAGTACATTCATTTTATATTTTTGTTATTTAGTCCTTAAGATAAATAAATGGGAAAATAATTTAGGAAGATCGTTAGACAGAAATGAATAAACTTTCTGAACCTACCCTCTACAATCTTCTATTTACAACTTATGTTTTTCAGTTCTCTGTAAATTTTTATTATCCTTTTATTGTGTTTTTTCTTTTTACACCACAACACACACAAGGCTGGATAATGGAATAGGCTATACCTTATTTTGGTAGTCTCTCAGCGTTGTCGTACTATTTATGAATTTTGATCTTTAGACTTTGTTCTTGAATCACAGTATTATAATGATTTGTCATTTATGTAAGGCAATATCAACTAAATGCTATATATTTTTGTATTTGATCATGTAAGATAGGGTTTGATATCTGAAGTTCAAAAACGGTTTTAATATAATAATTATTAGAATGATAAAAAATATAAAATTGTTGCAATGTACATGTTGATCATAAATGAAAAATTGAGCCATGTATAAATTAACCATTAAATACTATTCAGGCATAGATTTGGGAATGTGCAGATTATTATTACCTCTATATGTCAATGTCATGACATATATGTCTATATGTCAATTCTGCATATAACCATATTTAAAAAAAAGTTATGATATATTAGGCATACATATGAGTAATGATATAGTAAATAACAGAAGTGTCATATTCTGTACAAAACTACCAACATGCAAAGGACTGATAATTTTGATTCCCAGTGTTTATAAACGTATAATAATAAATAATAAATTATTTAATAATAAATAATATAATATAAAACATGTGTAACCACATATGACTGTATATACAAATAACTGATGACACTGGTTTAAACAATTGTTATTTATAATGTCAATATTTGATACAGAGAATGGAAGGTTGAATTTTAGAGGGGCTAAACAAGTTGTGATTTCCAGAAGCGAGACTGTATGTAAAATAAAAGTTTATAACCTTCAGTGATTAGACAAAGAACTGATAATATACAGCAACAATGCAGAATTAAATTAAAATGTTTATTAAAATGAAAATATACACCAAACTGATATTTATATAAATACAACTATTTAATATAATATGCAGAAAGGTGATATAGAATTTAGCAATATAATGTGCATAAAAAGATATATCTATATCTATATATTTATATAGATATAGATATATCTATATAGCTATATCTATAGATATATCTATATCTATATATATATATATATATATATATATATATATATATATATAATCATTTTACTATGCTAACAAAGCTTATGAGTATTTTTATGTATTATTATAATTGTATGTATTTGTTTTATAGTATATCACAATTGGTTTTATATATGTAGATATATATATATATATATATATATATATATATATATAGATAGATAGATAGATAGATAGATAGATAGATAGATAGATAGATAGATAGATAGACAGATATATAGACAGATATATAGACAGATATATAGATATATATAGATATGTATAGATATATATATATATATATATATTATGTTACAACTGTACATTATAATATTCAGTTCTATGCAAATAACTGCTGGATATTACACCAATTAATCTCTATATTTATTTTATAAACTGAAACCATCAATTATCTGTCCAAACCTTGTAAAGTGGTATTATTTATATTTATACTATTTATATATACTCAACCTGGACATTACAACATTTATTTTCATACATACATTATCAGCATTACGTCTTCTTTATATATATATTTACAAATCAACTAATATAATAAACTCTTATAAAATGTGGGCATTATATTAGTTGATTTGTAAATATATATATATATATATATATATATATATATATATATATATATATATATATATTTATTTATCGTAGATCTGCAATGTAGTGAAATATCTAAAGATTGATGAACAAAATATCCAAATATATGCACAGAATAGCAAAGGAAATGTTTAAAATATATGCAAAAATGAATGAAGAAAACGCCTTGCAGATTAATAGAGTCTGCACACAGTTTTTTATAGACTGGCTGTTTAAGGTATATCTGTTGATTATAAAATTGTGGTAACCTCCCTCCAGGTCTCCCCATGCCTGCCCTATTCCCTCATCACAGTGAGCTGCCGGGAAAGCACTGCCGGAGGAGGAAAGCGCGCACCGTGTTCTCGGATTCACAGTTATCGGGTTTGGAGAAACGCTTTGAGTTGCAGCGTTACTTGTCCACCCCAGAGAGAGTGGAGCTAGCCACTGCACTCAGCCTATCAGAGACACAGGTAACCATCTATAATGTCTCTATCTGTCTATCTATCTATCTATCTATCTATCTATCTATCTATCTATCTATCTGTCCGTCCGTCCGTCCGTCCGTCTATCTATCTATCTATCTATCTATCTATCTATCTATCTATCTATCTATCTATCTATCTATCTATCTATCTATCTACCTATCTATCTATCTATCTATCTATCTATCTATCTATCTATCTATCTATCTATCTTTCCCATTCAACTATCTGTGCAGGGTTGGGGGTTACCCAGAGATTTACCATGGAGCTTGAATTAATATTACTCTTGTAAAGGGTTCTGTGTTTGTAATTTGTATTCTCAAAAATTATTATTTTTTTGCCATTCTGCAGGTGAAAACCTGGTTCCAAAACCGGAGGATGAAGCACAAAAAGCAGCTGAGAAAGACTCAGGATGACAGTAAAGCCCCATCCAGTGATGGACCCCTAGACCATGGCTCCAGTGACACAGAACTCGGGGACAATTCCGGAGCCGATATAGACAAGGACCCAAACAGCCAGAGTCGGTACCTGAGAGATGAACCAGATGATGAGGTGGATATCATAGAGGATGATATGTGTCCCCCCCATCTGCTATAACAGCCGGATAAAAAGGACACCTAGAGCTTGGGGGCTTTAATGGAATATGCATCCATAAACACCATGACATGAGCAGGGGGACCCCGAGACTGCTGTACAGCACACACTCTTGAGTGGGGGGGCTCTGTTATCAGAGATGGGTGTTAATAAACTCATACAACACCTCAAATCAAAGTCTTTATATGACCCTCCCACAGTTTTCCTAACTCTACTACTGATGAACCCAGCAAATCACATGGACAGGAGAGGACCTCAGCGCCCCATCAACAAGATGCAGGAGCCTAATATTATATCATGGTATTATACACCTGTTGTGACTTCATCAGAGAAGACCCACAATTTCCCCATTTCCCTTGTGCACTTTCATTTCTCCATGCTATGTGTCATTTGTCAATGGTTGTAAAAATCCCTTCTACGTGTGCGAATAACTGTCCATTTTGTAGTGAACAATGCTCACTACGCTGAATATATACATATATATAGATCAACATCAGTCTAAACATGTCAACAGAGAATCATTCTTAAATTACAGCCGGGGAAACCAAATATATATATTGATTTGGTTCCCCCAGCTGTAGTAAGAATGATTCTCTGTTGACATGTTTAGGCTGTTTTTCTAAAGGAGTTGAGAATCTTTAAATATTTTCTTCATTTATCCCATCACGTGAAAAGCCAATTGCTGTATATTTATTTATTATTTTATTTGCACATGATTGGGTATTCAAAGTGAACAAAGCTACAATTTATTGAGAGAAGATTCTCAACTCCTTTAGTTAATTATTAGTAAATTATTTTTAACACAAATTTTTAGATGAAAATGATGTTGTAATCTTTTTCTGAATTCCTGTCTTCAATTAGCCAGCAATCTATCTATCTATCTATCTATCTATCTATCTATCTATCTATCTATCTATCTATCTATCCGTTTGTTCCTCTTTTTCTATCAGTTTCTTTATTTCTGCTTAATTTCTCCCTTCATCAATACCTTCCTTCTTTTTATTCTTTTCATTTCCTTTCTTTCTGTAATTGTATGTAATATAATTTTTCTTTCTTTTTTTCTATTTTTCTTTTTTCTTTCCTTCCATCCTTCATTTCTTTCTTTTTTTCTTTCTTTCTTTCCTTTTTTTCTTTCTTTTGTTTGTTTGTTTGTTTGTTTGTTTGTTTCTTTCTTTCTTTCTTTCTTTCTTTCTTTCTTTCTTTCTTTCCTTCTTCTATTCTTTTTGTCTTTCTGTAATTGTATGTAATATACTTTTTCTTTATTTGTTTTAATTTTTCTTTCTTTCCTTCCTTCCATCCTTCATTTCTTTCTTTCTTTTTTCCTTTTTTTCTTTCTTCTCTTTTAAATGTATCTTAATATTGCCTCAACCTTGGCCTCCATTTTTCCTTCTCTCTCTGTCCCTTCCTCTTCTCATACCCTCATACATTCTTCCTCTTCATCTTTCATAATTTTGTTCTCTCTCTTTCTTTCTCTATATCCCCTGCCCCTCATTCTAATATATTCTCTCTCTCTCTTTTCTCTCACCTTTATACATTCTATCTCTTTATCATTCATATTTGTCTCTCATCTCTCACATTTATACATTCTTTGTCTTTCATCTTTCTCTCTCTCTCTTTCTAACTCTCAGGCCTCGTAAACACGACCAAGTTTCTCGGCAAAAACCAGCAAGAAACTTGCTGGGAGATATTTTTTTGCCGAGTCGTGTGTACATTTTCGTCGAGGAAACTGTTGAGAAACTCGACGAGCCAAAAAGAGAGCATGTTCTCTATTTTCTATACGAGAATGGAGAAAATTGGTTAGTCGAGTTTCTCGACAGCCTAACAAGGAACTCGACGAGCAAAACAGTTCCTCGGTCGTGTGTACGAGGCTTTACCCTCATACTTTTTTACCTTTCATATTTCTCCCTCTCCTTCTTTCTGACCCTCTCTTCTCTCATCCTCAAACATTCTTTTTCTTTCATCTTTTTCTCTCTCACACTCTCTTGTTCCAGCATTTTCTCTTCTATCCCCTGTCTCTCTCTCCCTCTCATTTCTGCCACCCTCATAATTTTTTGCTCTTAAGATTTCCATTTTTCCCACCTCATTCCCTCTCTTTCTCATGCCCCGTGCTAATACTGTGATTTCAAGATGATTTACTTGCACTAAAAAACAGGCAAGGCTGGATTAAAATACACCCAACACCTCTACTTTTCATGACTGCAACAATCATGTGTAAGTCTACATTTATTTAATTGTTTCATGAATATAAATATTGGTAGCTTTCTCTATACTTTTGAATACATGGCATTCTTGTCCTCGGTATACATTGTATACAGCGAGGGCATCCATCTGTATTACCTGGGCTAAGCCACAATAATATCATTATTCTCTGAAATAAATATTCTATACTTCTAAGAGGTTGTCCTATATAAAACAGGATTTTGTGCAGGTTTTATGGATATATTCAATTTCAAGGTGTAAATTTTGATATTATACTTTGGGAATCTAGGATATGGAGAACCTGTTTCAACTGAGAATTGTATAAAAGGGCATTTGTGACATCCGAGGGAACTGCAAGTTTCAACTTGGCCTAATGGTGTGTGTGTGGGGGGGGGGGGGCTGGTGCATGTTAAATCTTGTACCTCCCCATCAGTTGAAAGGCAATGTTGTTTTAATCTGACCGTGGACAGAAGGCTAAAATGTAACCCCCAAATAATGATTAACTTTTTTCTAATAATGTATTTAATAAAACACCAATTTATTTAATTGCCATGTCAATGGACAATGGAATTAATTCCCTGAATTAGAGACGTTCCCATGGATTCATTTTTCTCTTTACGCTAACTTCAGCAACAGGATTATTCGCAGTGTGGGATTAGGCTTCTGTTTTCACGCTTAAACACATAAAGCTCAATTCGTTTTGCATTTTATGTTGTATGTTCCGTGGACATAATACAATGTTACAATTACTGTCATTGTCCCTCAGACATGAACCTTCAGAATTCACGTTGTTGTTTTTCTAATTTTATGAAATGTTTACAGATGATATATCTTGTTGGAATACATGATTTTATTTAAATAAATCTATTTTGAATTGATGATTCTGTAGAGTTCTTTGCAAAAATTATATATATATATAGAATTTTCTGATATTATTATTTTTTTAACAGATGACAGTGCTTTTTATTAACACATTCCACAAAATTAAATTGGCTTTCAACAATAAAGATACATATATATATATATATATATATATATATATATATATATATATATATAGTGATATGAATATTTTGTTATATTAAGTCATATTAAGAGAAAACATTACTGAGTAATCATCTTAATAGAATAATGCTCTACATTAAATCAAATTATATCTATCTAGATATAGATATATCTATATCTATCTATCTATCTATCTATCTATATATATATATATATATATATATATATATATATATATATATAGATATATATATAGATATAGATATATATAGATAGATAGATAGATAGATAGATAGATAGATATATAGATAGATAGATAGATAGATAGATAGATAGATATAAAGTATATATATTATATTATCGTAATATGAATATTCTGTTATATTATGTTATATTAAGAGAAAACATTACTGAATAATAATTTTAATAGAATAATGCTCTATATTAAATCAAAATATATCTTTCTATATATCTATATCTATATTATAATATTATGATAACAATATTTTGTTATATTAAGTTATATTAAGAGAAAACATTACTGAGTAATCATTTTAACAGAATAATTCTCTACGTTAAATCAAAATATATCTATCTATATTTATATATATATATATATATATATATATATATATATAGATAGATAGATAGATATAGATATCTATATATATATATATATATATATATATATATATATAGATTTATAGATATCTATCTATATATAGATATAAATTATAATATTGTGATATGAATAGTTTGTTATATTACGTTATATTAAGAGAAATGAGTAATCATTTTAATAGAATAATGTAAAATATTAATAATAATGTATATAGACCACATAATAACATAATAAGTGAAAATTGTAAATAAATGGCCATGATTCTAAACTGTAGCTCATGAACAATGAAAAGAAAAACTATTGTAAAATTCCTTTCCTTTACTTAGAAAATATATATATCCATGTTTGTGTGCATAAAAAAGACTAGAAAACCTTTCACAGGATGTGACACCTACCATAAATTTATTTTTAATATTCATAATGGAGAGTAACAATGAAAGACAGATTATTAATTTTATTATAAATAACATTGTTTTGCCACCACAAACATTTCTATGTTTTTTGAATTGCTCCAATGTTTTGCCCAAAGAATTATAAGAACAGAAAAAATCAATCAATTCAGTTGATGCCAT
The DNA here is from genome assembly GCF_905171775.1 of Rana temporaria. NCBI lineage: Eukaryota > Metazoa > Chordata > Amphibia > Anura > Ranidae > Rana > Rana temporaria. The sequence continues at coordinate 120,789,691 of NC_053498.1, forward strand.
TTGATCAGCTTTGATCAGAAATAAGTAAAAGGATTACATATAAAACAAAAATATCTAGATAAACCACAAACAAACAAACTTTGTAAAAAGTGTTTTATTTTTTCCAATTTTTTTTTTTGTATATAACATTAAAAAATGTTGTAAAAAAACAGGCCATCACGTCTACGTCAGTGTTTCATGGATTTGGCTGGAATATGAAGTAATTGGATTATCTCCTCTCTAGCTGCCTTCAAGTAATAGGCTAACACCATTTTGATTTAGTATAAATACAGCTACATCACTCGTGTGCCTCTCATACAATATACAGTCCTAGAACACAGAGACTTCAGAAACCACCTTCGTATATCTCCTCTTAGTTTCCAGGTGTAAGGCCAGCTAGACCTTTCTCCCCGGTCACCGCATCTCACCCGCAGCTTCAAAATTCTGCTCTCTTTTTTTGCAACTACTTCCAGTTATCATCAAAGATTCACCAACCATGCAAATTTATTTTTGTTACAGGTATTTATAAAGCCCTGACAATTTACGCAGTGCTTTACATAAATATATATATATTCACATCAGTCTCAAGGAGCTTACAATCTAAGGTCCCTAACTCACATTCACACACATGCTGTTACTATACCCCAACAATCTATCTCTGCATCCACAGAATCTAAATCCACACGATTTTTCTTAACTGCTTTTCGATGACAAATCTCCTTATCTATTGTGTTCTTTCTTCTTTTAAATTGAAAGATATGTTGAGATCTCACTTCTACAATTTTATGTATTTGTCTTTATGTCATTTTTATCCCCCTGTGTGTTATCACTCTGCACAACGCTGCAGAAGATGTCGGTGCTACGTAAATTGTTGATGTTATTTTGTACAAAGTGAATATGCCTTTTGTGAAGGTCGAGTTAGTACGATGGTGGGTAGTATGTGCAGTAGAGGACGTAGGATGGTATGACAGGGGTAGTATGTGCAGGAGAGGAGTGCGGAGGTAAAAATGACAGGCAAGCTGTGCGGGAGAGAAATGCAGAAGCTATTATGTGTAGGAGAGGCGTGCACTGGTTATGACAGAGGGCAATATGTATAGGAGAGGAGTTCAGAGGGTGTAACAGTGGGAAGTCTGTGCAGAAGAGTGGAGAGAGTATGACTGCAAGTAGTATATGCAGGAGAGGAGTATGGAAGGTATAACAGTGGGCAGTATGTGTAGGAAAGGTATGACAGAAGGCAGTAGGAGTGTGGAGAGTTTGATGGCAGAGTATGTTCAGGAGAGGAGTGTGGGGAGTTTGATGGCAGAGTATGTTCAGGAGAGGAGTGTGGAGAGTTTGATGGCAGAGTATGTTCAGGAGAGGAGTGTGGAGGGTATGACAGAAGGCAGTACGCTCAGGAGAGGAGTGTGGAGGGTATGGCAGAAGGCAGTACATCCAGTTGAGGAGTGTTGAGAGTTCGATGGCAGAGTACGATCAGGAGAGGAGTGTGGCAAGTTTTTTTTTTTTGGAGAGTTTGATGGCAGAGTACGATCAGGAGAGGAGTGTGGAGGGTATGGCAGAAGGCAGTACATCAAGTTGAGGAGTGTGGAGAGTTTGATGGCAGAGTACGATCAGGAGAGGAGTGTGGAGGGTATGGCAGAAGACAGTACATCAAGTTGAGGAGTGTGGAGAGTTTGATGGCAAAGTACGATCAGGAGAGGAGTGTGGAGAGTTTGATGGCAGAGTACGATCAGGAGAGGAGTGTGGAGAGTTTGATGGCAGAGTACGATCAGGAGAGGTGTGTGGAGGGTATGACAGAAGCCAGTACATCCAGTTAAGGAGTGTGGAGAGTTTGATGGCAGAGTATGATCAGGAGAGGAGTGTGGCGGGTATGACAGAAGGCAGTACAATCAGGAGAGGAGTGTGGAGAGTTTGATGGCAGAGTATGTTCAGGAGAGGAGTGTGGAGGGTATGACAGAAGGCAGTACGATCAGGAGTGTGGAGAGTTTGATGGCAGAGCATGTTCAGGAGAGAAGTGTGGAGAGGTTGATGGCAGAGTTTGTTCAGGAGAGGAGTGTGGAGGGTATGACAGAAGGCAGTACACTCAGGAGAGGAGTGTGGAGGGTATGGCAGAAGGCAGTACATCCAGTTGAGGAATGTTGAGAGTTTGATGGTAGAGTACGATCAGGAGAGGATTGTGGAGAGTTTGATGGCAGAGTATGTTCAGGAGAGGAGTGTGTAGAGTTTGATGGCAGAGTACAATCAGGAGAGGCGTGTGGAAGGTATGACAGAAGGCAGTACGCTTAGGAGAGGAGTGTGGAGGTTATGGCAGAAGGCAGTACATCCAGTTGAGGAGTGTTGAGAGTTTGATGGCAGAGTACGATCAGGAGAGGAGTGTGGAGGGTATGACAGAAGGCAGTACATCCAGTTGAGGAGTGTTGAGAGTTTGATGGCAGAGTACGATCAGGAGAGGAGTGTGGAGGGTATGACAGAAGGCAGTACATCCAGTTGAGGAGTGTTGAGAGTTTGATGGCAGAGTACGATCAGGAGAGGAGTGTGGAGGGTATGACAGAAGGCAGTACATCCAGTTGAGGAGTGTGGAGAGTTTGATGGCAGAGTACGATCAGGAGAGGAGTGTGGAGGGTATGACAGTAGGCATTATGTACAGGAGAACAGTATGGAAAGTATGATAGTGGACGGTATGATGGAGGGTCAGTATGTGAAGGAGAGGGTGGAGAGCATAACAATGGGAAGAATGTACAGGAGAACAGTGCGAAGGGCATGACAGTGGGTAGAAAAAACAGTATATACACCATAAATAGAAGTCTTGGGTATTTTTCTTCACTGCCAGTGGCAGGCAAGTGAAAGAAAGGTAAGTATAAGTCATTGGTGGGCCATCATTAACACTAACCTCCGTAGGGGTAGATTACATGTTCAGTTTAAAGGGTCAGTCCGCCCATAACTGATATTGTAGCATTGCGTTAATGCCGTAAAGTAAAATCTCCAGACTTGTGTTCTCAAGTGTGCACCTTGTGGCAACCAGTATAGTGTGTTTTTGTTGGATTTTTTATTTTTTTTATGCAATGACCATGTGATCAGCAGACTGAACCTATAACTGATATATCTTCAAGCAGATCAACCTCTTACAACTGTAATACAAATCTGTAAATAAATCAACAAAACAAATAATAAAATATTGTAATGGATTTTTGTAAACGGTATCTTTATAAACAGAGGGTATCTTGGAGATGATGGTTGTATCTGTGAACGCGGTGTACGCTTTTGCCGTATTGACACAAAGTAGAAAATCTCCCAACCTCCCGAGTGTGAAGACAGATTTCACAGCCTGTAAGTATCCAATTACCTGGAGAGATAATTCTAGTCTCTTTACACTTCCTCTAGACAGGAATCCACTGAAGTGGCGGTATCAAGATCGGCTCTGACCTTCCCTAATGACTCTGTAATATATATAATTATTGTTATTATTTCATCTAAGGGGTGGAAAATTACTATCCTGACAACAGCTTCGCAGGCCCTCCACATACAGATCCGCAACTAAAATGATCAAAAACACAAGGTGTTCCCTGGAGAAATATGTCTCCGTAGTATTCTTTTTTTTTTAAGTGAATGTATCCCACGTGAAGGCAGATCACAGTGCTGTGGAAGAAGAAACAGTATAGCAACTAATCACTTTTCTAATTCTCAGATGATCTACTGTCCTTTATTATCATAGTATCTAAACCTACAAACAAAAATATGATATATTACAGATTACCAGTCCTTAGATTTGGTGTCTGCACATGTTTACTTGGTTCAGACTTGTTTCCTTTATTTTCCATTTCAGTCTTTTTTATTCAAGTTTAACAAGTAGCTAACCTGCTACAATTCTGCCCACGCAGGGGCTAGCATTGACAGTTATCACAGGGGTTAGCTTATAGAGACAGCCAAAAAAGAAGAAAGAAAAAAGGCTTGTTTCATAAAGCCATCAGGGCTGAGGGGTCCTAAGGAGGTTCCATGAAACAATGGGGCATCCCCTGGGCCAATACCCATGCAACAGTGCCATATACAGCCTATACAGGTCTAAAGAGAAAGGCAGATTGGAAATCAGAAGAAAGTTAAGAAAGAAGGTGGTGTTAAAGAAAGAGAGAATGGGCACCTGAAAGGTAGGAAGCAATTGAAAGGCTAAGGGAAACAAAAGAAGAAGGTGGGTCAGGGGCTAGAGGCCTAGAGAAGGGGGAAAGATAGGGCTTGGGAGCATTAGGACTGTCCGTTATTGGCGGCCCAAGCTGGCTGGGGGAGAGTTGAAAAGGTATATGACAGTCATGGATCCTAAACTTTAAGGAACAGCATGGGAGTCGTTTGAGGATGCTGGACATATGTGATCTTTCACCGCCTGAAATGGGATAGTTGTTTTTTTCCGGGCTTGGACAATTATTCTTTTGGCTGACAAAAATAGATAGGAAGCGTGCTGCCACTGATAGGCAAAGGACAATTCCCGTAAGGCAAACTTGGCTTCTTTTGGTATGGGGAGGTGGAACAAGATAAATAGGAGACCAAATACATGGTACCAGAAACTAGTCTAAGGCACATCCAACATATACATGTACTACATCACCCAATTGGCTACAGCACCGGAAACACTGGTCACTAAAAGACGGAACGGCAAGGACAATGCTGGTAGGAACTTTTCCTTTATTTTTACTTACTGCCATTAAAACACTTCCTGTATTAGGGTGACAACGCTCAATTACCATACTGTGTCCATGGAGAAACAGCATCATCGCCCTGGGATAGGACTGTAGTTCACAGAGACAGCTGGGCAGAATGTAACTGATGATGGTGCAGCAGTTGCAGAATAAACAGGGCACAGGCACTGGATTTCTGTCAGGATCAGCAAGTATTTTTCTGTAGCCACTCCCTGTTTATTTACTCTCCAGCGATGGCTTAATGGCATTTCTCAGGGTGTGTTATCTGATGGCGAAAACAGTGGACCATGTTTGTGTAATGTATGTTGATATGACTTCTTGTAGTCTCATCAGAAACCCATGTGACAAGTAAATACAATATATTAAAAAATAACTTTTTGAATTACAGTAATATGTTAAAACATACAGTATATAAGATTTTAGTGGTTAGACTTACATATACTTTCAAGAGAAGCTATCTTCAATATACAGTTCTGTGAAAAAGTATTTGCCCCCTTCCTAATTTTTTTTTTTTTTTTGCATATTTATCACGCTAAAATGATTCAGATCATCAAAAAAAAATTATATTACACAAAAACACAAAATGCAGTTTTTAAATAATGATTTAATTTATTAAGGGAAACAAGCTGTCCAAACCTGCCTGGCCCTATGTGAAAAAGTAATTGCCCCCTAAACTTAATAACTGGTTGTACCACCCTTGGCAGTAACAACTGTAATCAAGGGTTTGCGATGACTGGCAATGAGTCTTTCACAATGCTGTGGAGGAATTTTGACCCACTCTTATTTGCAGAATTGTTTTAATTCAGCCACGTTGGGTTTTTGAGCATTAACAGCCTGTTTAAGGTCATGCCACAGCATCTCAATCGGATTTAAGTCTGGACTTTGACTATGCCACTCCAAAACCCTAATTGTGTTTTTTTGAGTCATTCAGAGGCGAACTTACTGGTGTGTTTTGGATCATTGTCCTGCTGCATAAAGTGTGCTTGAGCTTGAGATCACGAATAGAGTTGAGCGGACACCTGGATGTTCGGGTTCGGACTCGAACCCGAACTTTAAAAAAAAAGTTCGGGTTCGGGAACCCGAACCCAAACTCCGGACCCCATTGAAGTCAATGGGACACGGACTTTTAGTAAAAAAAAAAAATGCGCGGAGGTCCTCCCAAATTAAATAACCAGACCCTTTAGGTCTGGTATGGATATTAAGGGGAACCGCGCCATCAATTAAAAAAAAAATGACGTGGGGTTCCCCCTAAATATCCATAACCAGACCCTTCAGGTGTTGAGGGCATGTGGCCTGGTGCGGTTCAGGAGAGGGGGGGGACGCACTCTGTCCCCCCCTCTTTTCTGTGGCCGGTCAGGTCAACGTGCTCGGATAAAGGGTCTGGTGTGGATTTTAGGGGGAACTCCATGCCATTTTTTTTAAATTTGGGGTGGAGTTCCCCTTAAAATCCACACCAGATCTAAAGGGTCTGGTTATTGAATTTGGGGGGACCTTCGCGCATTTTTTTCCCAAACTCCGAACCCGGACCCGAACTTTTAGCAATTATTCGGGTTCGGGTTCGGGAAAAACCCAAAGTCCGTACCGAACCCGAACTTTACAGTTCGGGTTCGCTCAACTCTAATCACGAACTGATGGCTGGACATTGTCCTTCAGGATTTTCTGGTAGAGCGCAAAATTCATGGTTCCATCAATTATGGAAAATCATCCAGGTCCTCAATCTGCAAAGCAGCCCCAGACCATCACACTACCACCACCATGTCTGACTATTGGTATGATGTTCTTTTTATGAAATGCTGTGTTAGTTTTACGCCAGATGTTACAGAACACATACCTTCCGAAAAGTTAAACCTCTTTCTCATCAGTCCACAGAATATTTGCCCAAAAGTCTTGGGGATAATCAAGATTTTTTTGGCAAATGTCAGACGAGCCTTTGTGTTCTTTTTGGTCAGCAGTAGCTTTGATCTTGGAACTCTCCCACGGATGCTATTTTTGCCCAGTCTCTTTCTTATTGTACAGTGCCTTGAAAAAGTATTCATACCCTTTAAAATGTTCCACATTTTGTTACAACCAAAAACGTAAATATATTTCATTGCGATTTTATGTGATAGACCAACACAAAGTGGCACATACAGTAAATGTGAAGTGGAAGGAAAATGATAAATGGTTTTCAATTTTTTTTACAAATAAATATGTGAAAGGTGTGGCGTGCATTTGTGCTCTATGGGCCAGATTCACATACATTTGCGGCCGTGTAACGTAACCCGTTTACGATACACCGCCGCAAGTTTCCAGTTTTAGTGCCCGATCCACAAAGCACTTACCTGGAAACTTGCGGCGGTGTATCGTATATACGTCCGGCGCAAGGCGGGCCAATTCAAATGGGCATGTGCCATTTAAATTAGGCGCGCTCCCGCGCCGGACCTACTGCGCATGCTCCGTTTCGCAATTCCCATTGTGCTTTGCGCGCAGTGACGTCATTTTTTCGAACGGCGACGCGCGTACCGTAATTCCGTATTCCCGGACGGCTTACGCAAACGACGTTCATTTTTACATTTCGACGCGGGAACGACGGCCATACTTTAGACAGCAATACGTTTGCTGACTAAAGTTAGGGCACCAAAAACGACGACTAACTTTGCGACGGGAAACTAGACTAGCGGCGACGTAGCGAACGCGAAAATCCGTCGTGGATCGCCGTAACTTCTAATTTGCATACCCGACGCTGGTTTATGACGTGAACTCCCCCCAGTGGCGGCCGCGGTACTGCATCCTAAGATCCGACAGTGTAAAACAATTACACCTGTCGGATCTTATGGATATCTATGCGTAACTGATTCTATGAATCAGCCGCATAGTTAGAAACAGAGATACGACAGCGTATCAGGAGATACGCCGCTGTATCCCTTTTGTGAATCTGGCCCAATAAGTATATCAGTATATCAATAAGTCTACAATAAGATACAAGTCAGATATCAGGCATCCCCTGCAACAAAAATACACATTTTGGTGAGATACTCCCAATAGGAAATCACAGCTAAAGGGATGCAGACCCTGCAATTATCCTCATTAGAGCCCTGCAGGTGCAGCAGCTGATTGATTATTATGAAACCACTCCCATTCGATTCATTTACCACAGAGACACAGAGAAACACACAGAGATCTCTTCAGAATAACAAAAGGTAGGAGGACTCTGCAGAAAAGTTTGTTAAAATCCTTGTAATGTACCAAGAGGGTAAGGTTTTTTTCTCAACAAAAGTGGAGTTACTTTTGAACTGAGGCAAGTGAGGACTACAGTTCTTCCGATGTTGTTCTGGGTTCTTTTGTGACCTCCTGGATGAGCCGTCGTTGTGCTCTTGGAGTCATTTTGGTCAGCTGGCCACTTCTGAGAAGGTTCAGCACTGTTGCAAGACTTCTCTATTTGTGGATAATGGCTCTCATCGTGGTTCACTGGAGTCCCAAAGCCTTAGAAATGGCTTTGTAACCCTTTCCAGACTCATACATGTCAATTACTTTGTTTCTCCTCTGTTCTTGAATCCCTTTAGATCGCAGCATGGTATGTTGCTTTTTGAAATCTTTTAGACAGCTTCTATTTAACTTATTTCTGATCTGGCAGTAATCAGGTCTGAGTCCAAGAGAAATTTAACTCAGCTTACCAAAAATTGTGGTTAATCCCAGTTCATTCATGATTTAGCAAGAGGGGGCAATTACTTTTTACAGAACTGTATGTATGTGATTCTTTTGGATTACTTTTGGAAAGAAGGCTAGAGATTCTATCACCAGACCATTCATTTAATCAACAATCTTCTCATAGGATTAATTGTTCATATAACAATTGTATTCATGTTATATACCTGTAAAACCCACCCTTGTATAGATATCCAAAAGCCCAGAGACTGGGCACCGCCATCTTGGATGGGATGTCAGAGGCCCAGCAGACACACAGCAGTCATACAATTGACACTCTAGATCAGGGGCAGGCAGCCCTGGCAAGGTAGAGATCTAATTGATCAACATGAAAGAGAAAACATAGCAAGGCCCCATTAAAAAGTAAAAAAGGTTGAAGGAGTGCATGGGTTAGTACTAAGTAACACAGGGGTCACGAGTCAGTAGAAATTATTGCAGAATTCAGAGGTCAGTAGCATGTAACACAGGGTTCACTGGTAAGTCGTAATAAGCACAAAATGTAGGGGTCAGGAATAAGTAATGCAGAGAGCTTGGGTAAGAAGTAAGTAATACAGAGTTTAGGGGTCAGGAGTAAGTAACACAGAGTTCAGAGATCAGTAGTATGTAATACAAAGAGTAGAGGTTAGGAGTAAGACGCTCAGAGTGTGGGGGTCAGGAGTAAGTAATGCAGAGAGTAAGGGTCAGGAGTAATATCGCAGAGTGCAGGGGTTATTTGTATGTAACACAGAGTTCACAGGTCACTAGTATAGGCGGGGGGTCAGGACTAAGTAAAACAGAGTGCATAGGTCAATGTAATGCAATGCAGAGTTCATAGGTCAGTGGTATGCAATGCAGAGTTCATAGGTCAGTGGTATGCAATGCAAAGAGCAGGGGTCAGGAGTAAGCAACTCAGTGTGTGGGGGTCAGGAGTAAGTAATTATGGGTTCAGAGATAAATAGTATGTAACATTGCAGAGGTCAGTAGTATGTAATGCAGAGTTCAGAGGTCACTAATAAGTACCACAGAATGCAGGAGTCATTAGTAACTGGGAGTTCGGATATCAGTAGTATGTAAGGCAAAATGTAGAGGTCAGTAGTGTGTAATACACAATGCAGAAGTCAGGAGTACAGCTACTGGAAGAAATGTATAATGAAGGTACTGAGTGATGGGTTGGGGGAATATATTTTGCAGCACACAGCCTATTTCCTGTTTAGCAAATCCATAGAAAAAATACCACCCACTGTTTTCTCCCCTGCTGTGGGCCTGCGATCGCACTGCAAGGATAACTGGTCATTTAGGTCTAGGCGGTATAGAAAAGAAGACTGACTTACTGATCCTCTGCTCCTCCATGCTGCTAGACTGGTCCATACAACTTATTCTTCCATATGCTCCAGTGGTCTAGAGTCCTGATGTCATCACGACCAATGCAGGATCCATAACTTTGCTTTGGATATGACGGCACCAAGGTACAATCTACCGCCAGAGCAGAGGACAACCATCTACCAGGGGTGTGGAGTGCTTGTACTCTCTCCTTGGCCTAAGGCCCCATTCACATTCACACCTCAGTGTTTTGTATCTTGAAGCTCAAAGCTCCAAAACGCTGGAGGAGCAAAAAATCAATTATTCTCAATGGAGAAGCTTCACATCTCCACTACAAGTCGCCTGAAGCCAAATGCCTGAAGCTCGAAGAAGTTCTGGAACTTTTTTTGGTAGCTCGAATCGGGCAGCATTTTTAGCATGTTATTTTCCCCATAGAAATGAGTGGAAACGTACCATTCGCATGTCTTTGTGCGCATTCGCGCATTTTGTCACGTGATTTTCTACTCAAATGAAAAAGTTAAAAAAATGTAATAGTAATAATATATGAATAAATAAATGTAAAATAAATACACAAATAACTAAAGATCATCATAAATAAATAAAATAAATTAAGAATATCTAATAATACATACATAAATAAATAAATAATAATAATATTATTATTATTTTACTAAAAAAAAATTAAGGGTTAGGGATTAGTTATTTATTTATTTATTTATTTATTATTACTTAGTATTAATTTATTGAATGTATTTATTATTTATTTATGATTATTATTTTTTGGTGATTTTTTTTTACATTTATTTATTCATTTATTATTATTATTATCATTATTATTATAATTAGTAGTAGTAGTAGTAGTATTAACGACTTAAAGGGGTTTTAAAGGTAGAATTTTTTTTCCTAAATATCTTCCTTTACATTAGTGCAGTCCTCCTTCACTTACCTCATCCTTCCATTTTTGCTTTTAAATGTCCTTATTTCTTCTGAGAAATCCTCACTTCCTGTTCTTCTGTCTGTAACTCCACACAGTAATGCAAGGCTTTCTCCCTGGTGTGGAGTGTCGTGCTCGCCCCCTCCCTTGGACTACGGGAGAGTCAGGACGCTCTCTACGTTGCAGATAGAGAAAGGAGCTGTGTGTTAGTGGGATTCCTGACTCTCCCCTGTAGTCCAAGGGAGGGGGCGAGCACGACACTCCACACCAGGGAGAAAGCCTTGCATTACTGTGTGGAGTTACAGACAGAAGAACATGAAGTGAGGATTTCTCAGAAGAAATAAGGACATTTAAAAGCAAAATGGAAGGATGAGGTAAGTGAAGGAGGACTGCACTAAGGTAAAGGAAACTATTTAGGGGGAAAAATTACCTTTACAACCCCTTTAACTCTAACAAAAATAAATAAATAAATAACCCTTACCCTAATCTCCTAATCCTAAACCTAACCTTAACTCTAATCCCTTACCCTAATGAAAAAAATAATAATGAATAATAATAATAATAATAATAAAATAGTTAATAATAATAAACAGATAATAGTTGTCTCTATTGGCTAATAAGAAAAAGCCAAAGCTCAAAATCGCGCATAAAAACATGTAAAAAATCGCTCAACGATGCTACGCTCAGGTGTGAATGTAGCATAAAAGTGAAGTTAACCTTTGCAACCCAGAGATGGGATTTAAGGGTGCAATGAGCTTTTAATAACTTTAAATAACTGAAGGCTGTGGAAGCTCCTTTACCCACCTCCATATTGACCATTCTATTTAGACCCCATTCACACCTAGGCATTTTTACGCCTGTAGCGCTACGCCGCTGCCGCCAGAGGGCTGAAATCAGATGTCCCTCTATGGAGATGGTTCACATCTCCACGCCGAACGCCGGACGCCTGTCGCCTGCCGCGTGAAAAAAGGTCCCGGACCTTTTTTTCAGGCGTCTTCGAGCGTTCGGCTAGGAGATGGGAATCATCTCCATAGAGGGGGTCATCTTGGGGCACATCTAGGCGGACAATACCGGCGTTTTGTCGCCACAAATCGCGGTACAAAACGCCGCTATTTTTACCGCGATTTGCGGCGACAAAACGCCGCGATTTCGTCCGTCTAGATGTGAATGCAGCCTAAAACGTCTGCCAGGGGGAGTGGTTATTCTCATATTTTAAAATGTCCTTTCGTTTTTGCCGTGTGTGCCTGGCAAAGCGACAATGCCTAGAATACTCCAAGGAACTTTCTTCCACAGAAGACTTGCACTTGGCTTCAGCAGGTGATTTGGATGGCTTTAAGGTTAGGAGCACCTTAAAGCGGAGTTCTGGCCACAATTTCACTTTTTAAATATAAATACCCCTGTAATACACAAGCTTAATGTATTCTAGTAAAGTTAGTCTGTAAACTAAGGTCTGTTTTGTTAGGTTGTTACAGCATTTAGACACTTTATAAAATAGAAATTGACTGGGGCCATCTTAAGTGTGGGCATCATGAAGCCAAACTGTATGACTTCCTGGATTTCAGCCTTGCAGATCTCGCACATGCTCAGTGCTGCACAAGCAGTGTATTAGGTTTCAGATCAGGTTTCAGCACCTGTACTGTCCAAGTCACATGATTCTTCGAGACTGGGGAGTGCACAGACTCCCACTACATTCCCAGGAGTCTGTGCGGTGTAGGTTAGGAAGCATTAAGCACCTAGGTGCAGGAAGAGGGAAGATTAACTATTCTGCCTAGCAACAACACTTTGAAGGCATCTAAAAAATAGTTGTTTTTTTTAAAGGACTAATGACATTTTTTTAAAACTACTGATGTAATGTTATATTTATGGGTGGAACTCCACTTTAACCACCTCAATATTAACATATTGTTTCATTCCCCAAAAGTGGCAAAAGTACTTCCTCTTTCTTTTCCTTTTGGGGGTGTTGGTACTGTCCTGGCATTTTTATTTGAACGTTGATTTTTTCTTTTTATATAAAAAAATGGCTATTACCACCAAAATAAAGGTAATTTTGTTTAAAAAAAAGTATATAAAATGAATTGGAGTGCATTGTTGCATGACTGAGTAAGTGTTTTCTTGGTAAGTTGAGAATATTATAAATTGGTCCTATGTTTCTTTACTTTATTTAGAGAAGCAGACAAGCAGGCAAAGAGATAGGCCCCTCCCTAACTACAACTCACAGGGTTGAGAGATAATTGCAAATTGCAAAAACCCAACACATGGCAATGCTGGTGTGAGTGGGCTCCATATGAAAAAAATGGAAATCCTCTTGTTGTGCATGAACACTCATTGGGCATTGCAGGTGAAATCGTACAAGTGTAAACAGGGCATCTCCCATGTTATTTAAAGGAATTGTGATTTTTTTTATGTTGCCCTTTAAGCATTTATTAAAGAACCCACTCCACACTGAACAGTAATTTAGTTCAATTTATATTTTGCATAGACATTTGTCCCGCGTGGCAGTGCTCAACTACCCAAGCCCTTGTTTTACAAAAAAAAAATGAAAACAGACCCTGAAAATGCCAGAAAAATTAAGATTCGGCTCCCATAGACTTCAATGGGGTTTAGTGCTACAGTATGTTCAGGGTTTACACTTTTTTTTAAGTGTTCAGTGATCGTCCAGAAAACCGAACTTTGCTCAGTTCACTTATCACTATCTGACATATCCTGAAATTGGTGAGCGACCCATTACACCTCACATCTCAGCATATCGTTTTACAACTATTTCATCTAATTCTGCTCTAATTACAGCTCTCCTTAATGAAATCATAATCACTCTCAATTTCACAAGTGGCATGTTCAACCAAATGTTTAGCAGCATATCAAAGACCTATTTTCTCCCCTCTAATATTTTAATTAAACCTCTGCCTCAATTTAACCCATTCCCCCCTCTTTGATGGCGGATTTTTCCCTCTCCCCTTCCTCCTTCTGAACATTTAGGCGCAGATGTAAGATGGAATGAATGTCAGCTATTGATTTAATGAGAAATTATTCCTGCCAGACACATACTTGTTCCCCTTTTATTTCTCCCAGGCTATAGAATTCATTTAATTGAAGTCGTCTTTTTAGCAAAACACATTAAGGGGTCTAAATTAGCAGGGCCTTTTCTGCCTCCGAATCCGAGCTGGCCCAGAATCCTTTGATGTGAGGACCAGGCTAAAGTGGCTACAGAATCCCTGAAAATGAGCTGATGGCACTATTATTAAAATAAAATGGATGTTCTCCCATGTGGTGAAAGAATACTTAATTTCTTAATTGATCACCTTAGCCTCTTGTGTACAAGCTCTGCCCTCGCCGCGACATACATTGTTCCTCATCATATGTTTCAATTAGGAGAACCTTTACAATGCGTCAGTGTTCCCTATTTACATATTAACATAATAATCCTCCGCAACAAAAAGAAGTATTCCCCCCCCCCCCAACTCTGACCCAACGCAGCTCTTTCCGGCTAAGCATGTTCAATGTGTGTTAATTGATTTTTCTCTTTCTTTTTTAATGAAAAAAATGAACCATTTGATCTCATTTGATAGTCGTAATTATTTAAAGGAGACGAGTACAAAAGACTGAAGGTTCATCATCAATATAACCTCCATCTGTTGAGCTATGACAATCATGGTTGAAGCTGCAGAGATAGAACTGTTTATATGACTGACAATGCGTTTGGATTTATAGTCCCTGTTCCTGGTATAGGGTGACTACTCTCTGTTCTTTCTCAAAATTGTGCTCCTGTATCGTCACCCGGTAATATGGGATTTTAAAGGAGCCTAAAAGTGGCCATTTCAACACATATTACACAGGCATATTCCACTGTTGCCACATTCCACTGTTTCCCCTAAGAAAGGCCATGTAGCCACCACTGGAGTGTATGTAGACAGAACGTGGCAGCAAAAACGCTTCAGGAGATCATCAGCGCTGAGATTCAACAAAAAATTAAAACAAATTTTAAACAAGAAATTTATGGGAAAAAAAATGACAATTGTTTATGATAGACAATGCTTTAGCAAACTAGGTGTCAGTCATTTAGGGTTTACATCTATTATGTTAATAGTATTCGACTTTATACAGGACTCTTCGGGTACCTATAGGATTTCCAATTACTCTGATACTACCTACCAGTCATGGGCGTCCGCTCCATAGGGCAAGGGGAGTCATTTGCCCCCCCTGAAATTGCCAGGGAGAGCCAGGAGCAGGGCCGTACTGGCCCTGGGGACGATTTAAGCGGTGACTGCAGTGCTCCCCTCCCCTCTAATTAAGAGTGCCTGTCTCTCTTCTGGAATCAAATCAATTTGTCCCTCATTCCGAAAGGTTCCTCTTTTAGACCTGAAATAAATATACTGTCAATATAGTGTAGTGTTTCAGTCAAGGGAAAGAGGTGCTGTGTAATGTGAAGGGGTCCAGTGATGCAGGGTGCTGTTTAATGTAAAGGGGTCCAGAGCTGTGGGGTGCTGTGTAATGTAAAGGGGTCCAGAGCTGTGAGGTGCTGTGTAATGTAAAGGGGGCCAGAGCTGTGGGGTGCTGTGTAATGTAAAGGGGTCCAGAGCTGTGGGGTGCTGTGTAATGTAAAGGGGGCCAGAGCTGTGGGGTGCTGTGTAATGTAAAGGGGGCCAGAGCTGTGGGGTGCTGTGTAATGTAAAGGGGTCCATAGCTGTGAGGTGCTGTGTAATGTAAAGGGGTCCAGAGGTGCAGTTGTGGAGAGGGAGGTACACAGTAGTGACAAAGAGATATTGAAAGATGCAGGGGACACAGTGGGGTGTTTTTACATTTTAACGTGGGGGGGGGGGCGCTTTTAACCCCCGCTAGTGGTCGAAGAAAGGGTAAAATGCGACTGTGTATCTCCGCTGCCGATGCGCCCCCTCTGAAAAAATTTCAGCGGATGCTCATGCTACCAGTATGTCTGTACCTGTAAGACTTTGCAATCACTCTTCTGGTACCTATCAGACTTTGGCATCTCTCTTCTGGTACCTCAAGACTTGGCCATCACTCTGGCAGTAGCTTGGCCATCACCCTGACAGTAGCTACCAGAATTGGCCATCATTTTGCTGGTACCCATCATATTTCGCAGTCACTCTACTGGTACCAAGTCTAAAAGATTTGAGCCTTGCTCTTCTGTTACCTCTTAGACTTGGTCTTCATTCTACTGGCACCTATCAGACTTGGTCATCATTCATCTGGCACGTAGAAAGCTTGGCAATAACTTTTTTTAGCCCCTATCAGAATTGGTCATAATTCTGTTGGTACCTGTCAGACTTGGCAGTCACTCTGCTGGCTCCCATCAGACTTGGTCATCTCTCTTTTGGTGCCCATCAGACTTTGTCATCACTTTTATGGCACATATCAGACTTGGCAACAACTTTTCTGGTCCCTATCAGACTTGGTTCTCACTCTTCTTGTATCTATCAAACTAAATCATCAGTCTTCTGGTTCCTATCGGACTTGGCTCTCATTATGCTTGTGGTCCCTATCTTGCTTAGCAACAACCATGAAGTAAAAACTTGGGTGGACAGATCTGCCCACACATGGGAGGTTTCACTTAGTTTACCTTACAGATGGCATTCACATAAGTGCTGACTCTGCTGTATGGTTTACAGATTCCATATAAAAGGAGTGCTGACAAAACAAAATAATAATGATTAAATTACGACAGAGCAAATGATTAAAAAAACTACGAAAGCCCCATTCAGAACAGGCAGTAATTTTAACTTCAGAAGGAGTAACTCCCCAACACTCGCTGAAAACTCTGCAGGAGCAGTTTGCTCCTGCAGAGAGCAAACAACGTTTGTGTATTTGTGTACAGAATGATCCATCTGGAAGACGGGCACTTAGTATATGAGCACAATGAGTAAATTTGTCCTCTTCGGCTTAACTAGACCCTTGAAGACCTCGTTCAGGATTGCTGTTCATGTATTCATTGATTTCTAAAAGCTAGTGGCCTTACAATTTCCCGTATTCATTATCCTTCCTCCGTCTCCTATCCTCTGAGTGACTGTGTGCGCCATTCACCCGCTGGCTGGATGGACTCGCCAGGGCGTGCTGGAAGGGAGCCGAACACTAATACGTGGGTACAATGGCCATTCAGGCGGGCATTGTTGTATTAAATGAGAAGAAATAAGAAATTGGCGTCTGTTGTTTAATGCCGTCTTCATGTCTTAAGGCTGTGCTCTATCGATTATTGTAAAGGGTGCATGTAACACACAGATGCCTGGTAATCAATACACTCACTTACTGGGAATTAGTAATGTTGTTAATCCATACCCTAACCTTTACATTCCTCCAGCTGGAATGTTCAACTTTCACAGCCAATACATATACCACTTACTTTGCACTAAAGACCTCTGATGCCCTCAGGACCATTAACTGCTTACCTGTGACTGTGGGTTGATGTGCACAAATATGCAGGCCTAGACATGTGGAACAGCAAGATTTTGGAAGGGTGACCAAGTCCCCAGTTTCTTAAAGTAGAATGTTAAACCACTTATTATAATGTTATATAGATAAAAGTTATTTTCATTATTTTTAAAGCACCTGGTGGAGATTGAGCTTATCTTGCGCCTCTTGTCCAACATCCCTGGTAGTGGTGACTGGAAGTGTGAGGACACAGAGTGGCATGATGTCTGATGTAATGGGCAGCGTCAACTGTTGGTTGCAGGATGCAGATGACCATGGATCACGAGACAGGGACCAGAGACTGGAACACAATGACACTCGATCAGTAGACAGGTGTAAATCTATGGCACAAGCCAAATGGTCATTAACAGCTGGGCAGAAAGGTACAGGAACATCAGGCAGAGGCAGGATACAAGCCGGGATCAGGTCATAGCAGAAACTAGCTAAAGTTTTCAGCTTAAATAGGCCGTTTGGCCATTGTTCTTACACTGTATTTGTGTCAGAGACCTGAAAATTAGATCAGCGGGGATGAGGAGATCCTCCAACCATTATACAAGTAGCCTGAAACACAGAAGAGACTCTTGGTGTGGCACTAGAACTCAGTCACCTTACTCTTTGTCTTATGCCGCGTACACACGATTGGTCAAACCGATGAGAACGGTCTGATGGACCGTTTTCATCGGACCAAACCGATCGTGTGTGGGCCCCATTGGTTATTTATCCATAGGTTAAAAAAAGCAATCTTGTTTTAAATTTAACCGATGGATACCTAACCGATAGAACAAAACCGATCGTCTGTGGGCACGTCCATCGGTTAAAAATCCAGGCATGCTCAGAATCAAGTCGACGCATGCTTGGAAGCATTGAACTTCGTTTTTTTCAGCACGTCGTTGTGTTTTACGTCACCGCGTTCTGACACGACCGTTTTTTTAACCAATGGTGTGTAGGCACGACTGACCATCAGTCAGCTTCATCGGTTAACCGATGAAAATTGTCCATCAGACCGTTCTCATCGGTTTGACCGATCGTGTGTACGCGGCATAAGTCCCTAGTAGATTCTAATCTGTCATGCAACTGGACCTCTAACTACCAGAAGTGACCTTGAGATGCCTGACCTGGCTCTAGCCTATGTTGGTTATTGAACCCTGAGTAAAAATAGCTAAAGAATCCCAAACCAGAAGGTACAGGATTAACCAAAACAACAGCATTTGGGCACCCCATGTAAAAATTTGTATTAATGTGCATAACGAAGCCAAGGAAAGATGGAAAAATCTCCAAAAGGCATCAAATTACAGATTAGACATTCTTATAATATGTCATATAAACTATATGGCAATAAACAGGTTCACCTACTAACATACAGCAAGGTGACCACTACACACATATACTGCAAACACTGAAAATGGACTGTCCAAGTTTTTATTGAACTCAGTTTTGACCACTACCCATGCACACCATATCACAGATTCAGCTATATGGTATAATGCATGTGAGATAACAAAAAGGGGGGACTGTCACCAGTCTTTAAACCCATAAGCTATGATCAACCATAGTAAACTATTAAATATAAAATAACTTACAACTTAGCAACAGTGCTTCCATTGGGATACAGTGACTCTCACTCTGTACTTCCTTCTTCTGGAGTTGTCAACCCAACCACACAGAGACAGGAAGTGATGTACATAAATAATCTTTGTGTACATTAACCTCCCTGGCGGTATGATTCTGTCTGAAAAAACATGCTGAAAGCGGTACAATTATTTGCAAGGAAATTTGGTGTTTTATACTGTAGGCCTGTAATTTTTAGGAATAACTCACTTAAATCTGACCAAACAAGAATCTAATAGGCATCCCGGGTATGACATTTTTTTAAAAACAAAATTTTAAATTATAATATAATAAATAATTATAAATAATTATAGCAAGTAATAATATAATTAAAATAAAAATTATTCAATAATGTAATCAACTCAAAATCACTGAAATTTGCTCAGTTGCAGAATTGTCGCTGTCATTATTTTTTTTTTTTTATGACGAATTTCCCCACAAATTGCTATCGCACATTTCTGCAAGTGATTATAATTTATTATCGCTGTTTTCTAGCTGATCTAAAACCATTTTTGACATAAAGGGACACTTTTGGACAATCTACAGTTTTTAGGCAGAAATTACATTTTTATTTTTATAAAAGAACATGCAGGACACTGGGCAGACCACTAGGGACAAGGGGGGTGTGTATTTTTTACATACAGTACTGTAATCTATGAGATTACAGTATACTGTATGTAAAGTGTTTGTTTACTTTTTTGAATTTGGCGCCGTTCTCTATATATATAAATACAAAAATAAAAACAAAAACAAAGTAATAAAAAAATATATAATTTTTTTTTTTATATAAAAAAAAGGGGGGGGGGGTTTCATCCAGGGCCCTGGGGACCTCTGGACCCTTTAATAAAAAAAATATATTTTTTTTTTTATAAAAAAAAAAAAAAGGGGGGGTTGCCCTCCGGGGCCCCTGGGGACCTCGGAACCCCTTACAGGTGTACTGCCTGTACCCCCCTAATGGCGGCCCTGGGGAGGTGTAATAATAATAAAATGAATATGTTACCAAAGTTCTTACACTTATTCCAGGCGATACACACCCCTATACCAAAGCATTAAATTAAACGGATACATACACTCCTCATCAGATTTATTTGGGCACAAAAAACATCCAAGGATTAGAAGGTTTTTGTTGACCCTCCCTAAACAACATGGTGGGTTGGCTGTACCCAATCTGTACAAATATTATCAGGCAGCCCTTCTGAGTCAGTTAATACATTGGTCTTTGGCGCCGGAAGTGCATTTAGGTTCCCTTTGTCTTGTCTTGTCTTGTATATGCACCTTAAATTCCAGCCCTTCTGAGTCGCCTGAATGATTGGTGCCGGCATGGGGACTTAGAAATTTGCCAGAGTCTATAGCAGGCACAAGGCAGTGAGCCCCTTGGTGTTTCATTGATCTTCTGTCTGTTATTAAGACACACCCATTCATAGGACCTACATTACGTATGTGCTTTGGGTTCATCTCTAAAGATAAACTATTGTCAATAGAATCTCCATTGTTTCCCATTTTGGGAACCCCCAGTTTGCGCCAGGCTTGCGGAAGTGAACCTTTGGGGACTGTTGGATCAGAGGCTTTTTCAGGCCTCTCATTGTGTGACATTAGGATCCTGGCCCAGGTTGCAAACGTTGAAATCTGGATCCAGCCCCTACCAATTGGACTTCTGGCGATCAGCACAATTGAGATTTTTTTTTCATACTTTAACTCTTCCTGGCAGTTTTGTGCGTAACTTAACTCCATTTGAAGAATATTACACTGGGAGAGGACTACTCTCCCATACTCTCTCGAAGATGTATGCTCTGTTGGCTACACCTCTGAGGGGACTTCCAATTGCCATTGTTGTGTAAGTGGGAATTGGACCTGGATAGAACCTTTTTGGAGGAGCAGCCTACCAACATAATATATAATATATTTGAATCCTCAAACTGCACAAAAACGCATTAAACAAACTGTGAGATTTTTTCTCAATGGTACCGGACCCAGTCCTTCTTCATAGATGTTTTCCGGCAATTTCTGATAGCTGCTGGTGTTGCCAGGAGAAACGCGGGATGCTATTACACATCTTTCTCGTCTTGCTCCAGAATTGAGGGCTTACAGAGAGAGTTTCGGAGGGGAGGAACTTTTTTCGTTTGAAAATGGGGTTTTGGGGGTGTGTACCCTTTTTTGTGTGTTGTGTTTTGTTTTTTTGAAAATTAGCGGGATGAGATGGTTTGATATCTTTTAACTACATGAGGGGTTTCCCCAGGGGTCGGGACATTTTAGGGTCCGGGACATAGGGTTACGTCTTTAAGTTTATGACCGGGGAAGATAGCCACTTTAAAGAATAGGCCGATATATGTCTATTATGTTTTTGAAAAGATCTTTTTTTCTCTTTCTTTCTTTCTTTGGATATGTATCTATTACCCAGTTCATTGAGTACCAGTACCTTGGTTATGTATTTTTTTCCATGTAAGATGTCTTCCTTGTTCTCTTCTGAAATAATACAAAAAAAATAATCAAGTGCCCTGTTCTCCCGTGCTCATGCGCAAAAGCGAACGCACATGTCGGTCCCGCACACACACAAACAGCGATTGTCTCCTACATGTGAGGTATCACCACGAATGTCAGATCATGGACAGTAATTCTACATATTGAACTTGGACGAATCATGTCTCTGGGTCTGATGAGGAAGTTGCAGCTGTTCACTGTGAACAGGTTTCCCATCAGACCCTGAGGTATACCACGACTGGGGTGGGACAGATTAAGATGGGGGGGGGGGGTGCCTGATTTTAGTCTTGCCTAGGGCAGCACAAAACCAAAATACACCACTTCCCTCACCGTCTTCACACATGCAGATGTGAAGAAGCACTGGGGTAGGGGTGTGGGAACTTAATTTTTGCACTGTAGAACAAAAGCATTAGGAAGATAAAAAAATTATATCCATATATTTTATATATATATATATATATATATATATATATATATATATCTCAGGGTTCGACAAATTCCAGGCGCTCGGTCGCAATTGTGACTAGAATTAGCTACCTGGCGCCCGGGGAAGGAAGCTTAGGCCTGCAGAAGGCCGCAAAGCCACGGCCTCAATTACCGGCGGCGCGGCCCGACCCCATCATGTGTCTCTGTGTGCCCCCACCTCCCCCGCCGCGCGATCGGGGCGGGCCACGCTGGACGGTAATTGAGGCCGCGGCTTTGCGGCCTTCTGCAGGCCTAAGCTTCTTTTGTGTGATCTGACACCATCTTGTGGTGGCTGTTGGCATGAAAAGTGAACCAGCAATTCTAATGGAGCTTCCCCAGTGTTTTCACTGCCATCTCCTTCCCTCTAATTAGAGCCCCCAAACATTATATATATTTTTTTATTCCAACACCCTAGAGATAAAAATGGCGGTCGTTGCAATACTGTCACACCGTAACACTTTTTTTAATTAAAAAATAAGACAACAGTAAAGTTAGCCCAATTTATTTTTATATTGTAAAAGATAATGTTACGCCAAGTAAATTGATACCCAACATGTCACGCTTCAAAATTGCGTCCGCTCGTGGATTGGTGACAAACTTTTACCCTTTAAAATCTCCATAGGCGACGTTTAAAAAATTCTACAGGTTGCATGTTTGGAGTTACAGAGGAGGTCTAGGGCTAGAATTATTGCTCTCGCTCTACCAATCACGGCGATACCTCACATGTGTGGTTTGAACACCATTTACATATGCGGGCGCTACTCACGTATGTGTTCGCTTCTGTGCGCGAGCTCGGCGGGACGGGCGCGTTTTCTGGCTCCTAACTTTTTTAGCTGGCTCCAAGCAAATTTGTCAAACCCTGTATATCTATCTATCTATATATATAGATATATATATATAGATATATATATATAAAGAGATATTATAAGAATGAAAAGCACACAAAAAAAACTTTTTTCATAAAGAATTGTAAAGTATTAATTTGTTTTACACACAAATATTTCCTAATGTATTTCTTTAATTTCCCGGATTGTAAAGCAAAATGTCAAGTTTTTGTTGCATAAGAAAAGCAGAAAAACATTTTCTCGCCGTTTAATGGTAAAACACAATCTAGCGTACGTTTGTTCCCGCGGCGCGCGTGTAAGGAACGAGAACTCCATTGCTCGTATACAATTTCCGACGTGACGAGCAGAAAGAATGCTTTTACCTTTTTTCCCCAAGTGTGACAAATAAAGTCGCGCAAGCGTTGCCGTTTTCAATGGGGAGCTGACAATGTGGCAGTTGCAAGCCGGTCCAGTGGCCTTTAATTGTTAATGCATTTTGCATTAGCCCTGGGAGAGCGCGGCTCCTGCCGGCTCAGGATTAAAAAACGATCTCCAGCATGTCGCTAAAATGGCTGCAGACCAGCAGGACTCCATTACCTTCCAAGTCGTACGCTGAGACTTAAATGGCAGTTTAAAATTAGGCCATTAACAATTTGAGGCAATTACAAGGCGCTTTCAATAATATTATTTTACGTTGTGAATTAACCATCAAAATTAGATTAGATAGGAACAGAGGCTGGAGATATCTCATACCGTTCTGACGAGCAGACGCCGCGCTCCATGTTCTAATTTGTGAACTTAACTAAAACTTGCATTAAAGTGGATCTAAACCAAATCGTTAAATTCCTTTATAAGCTTTAAGATATTAAAGAGACCCTGTCATGATTAAAAAAATAAAAGCAGTTCTCTGCAATACAATATTACAAAAAAATGCATATGGTGGTCAGTGACTTTACACCACTAGTCCAGTATGTAGAATGTGTATACAGAGATTTACTGTAGCTGCATTTATTATCAGACTAATTAAAGGGTCACCACCAAAACAATTAGGCTTCATTTCCATGGACGTTTTTTTTGCCTTTTTTACAGCTTAACCACTTAAGCCCCGGACCATATTGCTGCCTAAAGACCCAAGGGGTTTTTACAGTTCGGGACTGCGTCGCTTTAACAGACAATTGCGCGGTCGTGCGACGTGGCTCCCAAACAAAATTCTTTTTTCCCCACAAATAGAGCTTTCTTTTGGTGGTATTTGATCACCTCTGCGGTTTTAATTTTTTGCGCTATAAACAAAAATAGAGCGACAATTTTGAAAAAAATGCAATATTTTTTACTTTTTGCTGTAATAAATATCCCCCAAAAACATATATAATTTTATTTTTTTCCTCAGTTTAGGCCGATACGTATTCTTCTACCTATTTTTGGAAAAAAAACCGCAAAAATCGTTTATCGGTTGGTTTGCGCAAAATTTATAGCGTTTACAAAATAGGGGATAGCTTTTTTGCATTTTTTTTTTTTTTTACTACTAATGGCGGCGATCAGCGATTTTTTTCGTGACTGCAACATTATGGCGGACACTTCGGACAATTTTGACACATTTTTGGGACCATTGTCATTTTCACAGCAAAAAATGCATTTAAATTGCATTCTTTATTGTGAAAATGACAGTTGCAGTTTGGGAGTTAAACACAG
This sequence comes from Rana temporaria, assembly GCF_905171775.1. NCBI lineage: Eukaryota > Metazoa > Chordata > Amphibia > Anura > Ranidae > Rana > Rana temporaria. The sequence goes on from NC_053498.1 coordinate 120,813,753, forward strand.
GGGGCGCTGTAACATTTAGGGATCACTGTGTGTGTGTGTTTACTAGTGTAGGGGGGTGTGGCTGTAGGAATGACATCATCGATCGGATCTCCCCTATAAAGGGGATCACCCGATCGATGCGCCGCCACAGTGAAGCACGGGGAAGCCGTGTTTACACACGGCTCTCCCCGTTCTTCAGCTCCGGGGAGCGATCGCGACGGAGCGGCTGCAAAACAAATAGCCGCGCCGTCGTCCCGGATCGCTCCCCGAGCGGACCCGACCTCCGCATGTACCGGGGGGGGGGGTCCCGATCGGACCCCCCACCCACGTCTAGCAGAGGACGTACAGGTACGTACATGTGCCTGTCCGTGCCATTCTGCTGACGTATATCTACATGAGGAGGTCGGGAAGTGGTTAAAAACGCCTGTCCATGTTTTTTTATTTTTATTTTTTTTATTTTTTTTATTTTTTTTTGAGCTGGAGCTCAAAAACGCTGCGGTAGCGTTTTTAGCGTTTTTGCGCGTTTTTGAGCGTTTTTTAACGTCTGCCGTTTTTACAGCTCTAACGCTGGAGCTTCAGAACGCACTGGTCCTGTTTTTTTTTTTTGCAGCTTAAAAACGGCTCAGCCATCTACAGATCAAAAACGTCATGGTGGGCAAGAGGCCATAGACTAACATGGGGAGCCGTTTTTAAGCTGCAAAAAACGCTCAGAAAAGTGTCTGTAAAAACGTCCATGGAAATGAAGCCTTAGGTGAAGAAAGTAGAAAAATAGCAGAGAGGAGAAAATATAGAGGCCTAGATTCAAGAAGCAATTGCGTCTGCGTACCCATAGTTACGCAGCGCAATTGCTTACTTGCGCCGGCGTTACGAATGCTCCTGATTCAGGAACCTCGTTACGCCGACGGCAGCCTAAGATATGACTAGCACAAGGCTAGTATGCCAGTCATATCGTAGGTTGCATTCTTACGTTGGCCGCTAGGGGGCGTTCCCATTGTGGTCAGCGTATAGTATGCAAATTGCATACTAACGCCGATTCACAACGTTACGCGAGCCCTGCGTACGCAGTTTACGTCGTTTCCGTCCGTCGGGTTTCGCGTAAGGCTGCTCCTTCTAATAGCAGGGGCAGCCAATGTTACGTATACCCGTCGTTCCTGCGTCGCGAAGTTTAAATTTTTTTTCCCAATAACAGTTTTTTATTTTTGAAAAAAGGGCAGTACAAAATATGGCAACATATCTGGTGTAAGAGAAGAGAAGAGGTACACAATTCCAGCTTAATGTGCTTACACAGTGGTTTCATAGTTATTTGTACTATCAGTCGCTTATAAAATGACAGGATTCAAACAAAAGAGAGAAAGGAAAGAGGAGGTGGGGCGGGAAGGGGGGGATGGGTGAGTGGGAGAGGCAAGTGGAGAGGGAGAGAAAAGGAAGAGAGAAAAAGAAAAAGGAGAGGATAGAAAAAGGGAGAGAGGAGAGGGGGAAGCAGGCAAGAGGGGTGGGTGTTGTAGCATACCTCGGTGGTCTGTCGTCGGCTCACGGCGGGTCCTCCCTCACATGCCACCTCTCCCAGACAAGGTCATGATCCTCTAGTCTGTCCCGGATCCCAGCCGTCATTTTTTCCATGAGTTCTACATCCTTGACCCTAACGTAGAGGGCCTCTTGGGTTGGGGGCATCGGTTTCTTCCAGTTTAGTGCTATCAAGCACTTTGCCGCCGTGATAATGTGTCTTAACAGCTTTTTATAAGGTTTGGCTATGCGAGGTTGGGACAGGCCCAAAAGGAATAGCTTCGGGGAGAGGGGTATGGGCACCTCCAGGAGGCGGGTCAGGAGCTCTCGTGTCTGAGTCCAAAACGGGACAATCAAGGGGCAGGCCCAATATATGTGAAACAATGTGCCCCTCGCTTGGTTACATCGCCAGCACCGGTCAGAGGTGGAAGGGTAGATCTTGTGGAGAACGTCCGGGGTCAGGTACCAAAAAAACAGCACTTTGTATGCATTCTCCTTATAAAGGGTACAGATAGAGCTTTTGGCCGCCTGTCTCCAAACCGCTCCCCACTCCTCCTCCGAGAGCACCTCCCCAAGCTCCCTCTCCCATCGAAGCATATAGGCGTGTTTACCGTTTTGTTGGAAGGAGTGTTCATTTAAGATTTGGTATATGTCTGATATAAGGCCCCTTCGAGCTGTGCCCTCTAGTATAATGCGCTCAAATGGGGTTGGCTTCGAGAAGAGGAGCCGAGGGGCTACTGTGTGGGCGTAGTGGCGGATCTGTAGGTAGCTGAAGAAAGCTTGTCGTGGGATGTCATGTTTGGCTTGAAGATCAGCGAAGGAGTGTAGGGTGCGGGACCTGGGATCTACTAAATGGCCAAAATGAAATAGGTTTCGCGAGGCCCAGGGCCATGACATCGGGTGGGTGAGGCTTGTCGGTACTTTAGGGTTATAGAGAAAGGAAGTCAGCAGGGAGCTATCAGATTTCAGTCGGCAGCCTTGGGCTAGCCTCCTCCATATGCTTTGAAGCTGCCGCATGGAGCCTAGCAAACGTCCTGGCTCCACTGACGCGTTCGCGTTCCAGAGGAGGTTATTGGGGTGAATTGGTGCCAGCCAAATCTTTTCCACCTCCGTCCACCTATTGTAGGACTTCTGGGGAAACCATGATGCCACCGCTCGTAGCTGTGAGGCCTGGTAGTATTTCACCAGGTCTGGGAAGGCCAGGCCTCCCTCGGTTCGCGCCGCCGTCATGACCGAACGTGGGATCCTGTGGCGCTTGTAGTTCCACACATATCGGAGGAGGTCTGCTTGTAGGGCTCGCAAATGGGCGCATGGGACTGGGATGGGAAGGGTCTGGAACAGATACAGCAGTTTTGGAAGGATCACCATTTTTATGGCCGCTATCCGGCCCAGAAGGGATATCTGATGGGGCTTCCATTTATGGATCAGCGCCCTGATCGAGCTATAAAGGGGGGGGAAATTGGCCTGGTACAGGGATGCAAAGTCCGGGGTCAGATGGACCCCCAGGTATTTCAGGGAGGTTCGCTCCCAGTGATATGGGAAGACTGACTGCATGTGTAGGGTCTCTGGTTCGGGCATGTTTATCGGCATGGCCATCGACTTAGAGGTGTTGGTTTTGTATCCCGAGAGGGCCCCGTATCGTTCAAGTTCAACGTGAAGATTGGGCAGGGAGATGCGGGGGCGCGTCAATGTTAGAATAATATCGTCAGCAAAGAGGGAGATCTTAAATTCCCTCCCCCTTACTGGAATACCCCGAATGTCCGGGTTACCGCGGATCGTCGCTGCTAGGGGCTCGACGCACAGAGCGAAGAGCAGGGGGGAGAGTGGGCACCCTTGGCGGGTTCCATTGGTGACAGGGAAGGTGGACGAAGTGGCAAAGGGAGTTTTTACCTGTGATAACGGGTTGGTATAGAGGTGTCGGACCGCCTGAAGAAAAGGTCCCCTAAACCCCATGTGTTTCAACGTGGCGAGCATGAAGGGCCAGCCAAGGCGGTCGAACGCCTTTTCTGCGTCTAGGCTTAGGAGCAAAGATTCCGAGCCCTCCCTGCCCGCCACGTCAATTAGGTCAATCACCTTTCTCGTATTGTCCCCCGCTTGGCGGAGGGGGACAAAGCCCACCTGGTCTTTATGGACCAGGGAGGGCAAGACTACATTTAAACGGAGGGAGAGGACCTTCGTAAATATTTTGAGGTCTGAGTTTAATAGGGCTATTGGCCTGTAGCTTGCGCATAATGAAGGGTCCTTGTCAGGTTTAGGAATGAGGGTGATAAATGATCGCTGCATATCCTGCGGGATGGGGGTCTGTTGTAGAAAGGCGTTGAAGAGTTTAGTCATGTGGGGGAGAAGTGTGGGGAGAAAGGTCTTATAATATTCGTATGGAAACCCGTCTGGACCTGGGGACTTGTGGGCGGGCAGGGCCTTAATGGCCCGGGTTAGCTCCTCATCCGTGATGGGAGCATTAAGGGGGATCAGGTCCTCCGGTTGTAGCCGAGGGATGCCCGCCTGTGTCAGGTATTGTGTCATCCTATCAAGTAGGTCGGGGGTGGGTGGGTTATGGGGAATTTCAGGCCTGTTGTACAGATCCGCGTAAAATGCTGCGAATGCGTCCGCAATACTTTGCGGGTGGGATATGGTGTTGCCCGATCTGTCCTGGACCTGGTGCGGGGTGGAAGCGAGGGAGCGATCGGCTAGCTTCCTTGCTAATAGAGCTTGCGCCTTATTGCCCTTATCATAGTATACCTGACGGAGGCGGACAAGGGCCTTCTCGACTCGACCCAGCGCGAGGTCCCGGAGTGTCGACCGCACTAGGGTAATGCGTTTAAGAAGCGTCAGGGAGGGTGAGGTCTGGAGACGGGATTCTAGGGCTTGAAGCTGCGCTTCCGCCTGTTTTTTAGCTGACTCAGCGTTCCTCTTAAGGGCCGATGAGATGGCCATACAGCGTCCCCTGATTACCGCTTTATGAGCGGCCCACAGTGTGGTGGTGGATATGTCCTGCGTATCGTTTTCGCTAAAATACAATTGTAGGGCAGTTTCTATCTCCATTTTGGAGGGGATGTGCTTCAGGAGGAAATCATTCAGTCGCCAGTTACAAGGCCTGCGGTTGGGAGCGGTCAGGTCGAGGGTCAACGTAATGGGAGCGTGGTCAGACCAGGAGATGGGTAGTATCTGTGCGGAGCTAGTAGCGCGTAGCGTGGTATTATTAACTAGAAAGTAATCTATGCGTGAGTGTGTGTGATGGGGGGATGAGTAAAAGGTAAACTGGCGATCCCCTGGGTGAAGCGCCCGCCATGCGTCAAATAGAGCATGCTTCCTCGTAAGCTGGCGGAAGAGCTTGGAGTCCCGCAGGGCCCTAGTCTGAGAGGCCCGGGGGTTCACTACCAGGCGATCCCAGGTTGCTGAGTGGGGTAGGTTGAAGTCCCCTCCCACCACCAATAAACCGTGGGGGGAGCAGGCTAGGCGGGCGAGAACCCGGCCCAAAAATCTGTGCTGATGGGCGTTGGGGGCGTATAAGGTACACAGGGTTATGTCTCTCGAATGCCACGTTCCCCTCAGGATGATAAAGTGGCCCAGGGGATCAATGTAGGTGTCGGTGCAGGTAAAGGGGGTGCCCCGTTTGACCAGGATTGCAACTCCTGCCCGTTTGCGCGAACTAAAGGCCTGGTATATTAAGGGGAAATATCTAGCTGCGAACGTAAAGGAGTCGCCCTTGGAGAAGTGCGACTCCTGTACCATTATGATCTCTGCCCCCGACTGCCTGAATTCCCTTAGTGCTAAATGTCGTTTCTTATTAGAGTTGAGCCCGTGTACGTTCAGGGATAGCAACTTAGCCATGTTGTGGGTGGTGTGGTCGTGAGTCATACTTAGCTGGAGTCAGGTGCGCTACGTCTGGTTCTGGGAGGGTGGGTGGAGGGGCCGCCGGGCCGGCAGCCACCGAGGCGTGCCTTCGGGTCTTGCCTGCTCGAAAGAGGAGAGAGAGAGATCTGGAAAGAAAAGGAGAGGTGTAAGCAAATAAACAGAGGAAGAACACAACATTATTCAACAATAGGGGTCCAGGTGGCCCGAGGGCCCCCGGGACCCAACAGTTCCTTGAGGACCTCCCGACCAAAGAGTCCAAAAATGTGGGTCGGGGGGGCAGGGGGGTGGTGTGGATAAATTCCACCGTGGGGGTTGGGGAAGAAGGAACTTTCAGGCTATTAGCCATGGGGGGGTCCGTAATCAGAAGGGTAGCCTCTACGGGGTCTCGTCCGAGACTGGCCCGATATGTAGCTCAGGGGTAAGGCTTGGGCAACCGGGGGTAAAACCAAAAAAATGTAAACAATGGGCAAAAACAAAACTTGAAAGCTTCATGTAGTGCTCAGGGCGGCTCTTGTGGCCAGGATGACCATCTCATGTAGGCCTGTGCCTGGGGGAGTTGCGGCCAGGGTCGCGGCCTCTGGGGCGCCTAAGCGGCGGGACTTTCTGCCAGACCACCGGTGGTGGGGGTGGTGTAGCCACAAGGTCCCAATCTGGCAGCTGGGGGACAGGGATGTCCAGTGTGTTGCAGAAGGTGTCCAGGTCCTCTGGGTAGCGTAAGGTGGCAGAAGTTCCCTGGTGGCTGGCGGAGAGGCTAAAGGGGAAGCCCCATCGGTACACAATGTCTTTGTCCTGTAAGGTGCGGAGCAGGGGTTGAAGAAGACGCCGTTTCTGGAGGGTAATCCAGGAAAGGTCCGGGTAGAGCTGTAGTGGATTATTGTTGAAGACTAGGTTACGAATGGGGCGGGCTTTGCGCATTATGGCTTCCTTCAGCGGGTAGGAGTTTACACGGCATATGACGTCCCGCGGTTTGGAGGCAGGGCCCTTTGGCTTGAGGGCTCGATGAGCCCTATCCATCTCGATGGTCTTGTCTGCTGGTTCGCCCAGAATGCCATTGAATAGTTTCTGGAGGGTGAGCTGCAGGTCCTCGGCCCCCTCCACTTCGGGGAGGCCGCGTATGCGGACATTGTTGCGGCGCCCCCTGTTGTCCAGGTCTTCGATGTGCCGCTGCATGTCTCTGAGCATAAGATGATGATCTGATGCCTGGATTTGTGTGCGGTGCACTGCCATTTTAGTCTCTTGGATCTCCTCCTCTGCCATCTCCACTCTGTCAGCTAAGTGTTTGAGACCCGTATGGAGAACTTGAATTTCAGCGCGGCAGGTCGCCTTGACGTCTTCAATTAACTGTTTAAAGTCGTCTTTCGTGGGAAAGGCCTGCATATAGGACTGCCATGGCGGAGGGGGATAATGAGAGGGTCCCCCGGTGTCATGCGTGGGATGGAGTGGGTTGATGGGGGATGGCTGGTGGCTGGGACCTAAGTCTCCATGTTTTCTGGCCTCGGGGGGGGGGTTGCTGAGATGCGTCCCATGATGCGGACCAGGCCCGAGCCTGTACCTCCATAGAAGTGGGGGCCCCTCCGTGCCATGGGGCACAAGTGCTTGCCATTGAGGCATATGAGGGGGGAGAGATCCCTCTCCTATCCCCGGCCCCGAGATGGATGGCCGGGTGAATAAGCCCCTGTGCTGCGGGAGAGGTGGATTGCGGCCTAGCACTGGCCGGGGAGCTGCCTTGCTGTGGAGAGCCTATGGAGGCCTGGGAGGTGCTGGTGGCTTGCAGGGCCGGGAAATCCTCCCGATTAAATGTGGGTGAGGAGAGCTGGTCCCCGCTTTGCAGCTCAGGGTCTGGGGCAGAGCGGAGCAGGCGGGGGAAGGCCCCCGTACTTTGAGTGTCCTGGGGGCCATAGAAAGCCGCGGCCTGTGCCGCGTGGTCTGCGGCAGGGAGATGCGGATGCGGGGATCCACTCACCGGCTGCTGGGAGCCATCCGGGCTCGACGGCGAATCGGATGTCCTCGATCGGGTCGGGGATGGCTCCGGATGGTGAGGTGAGTGAGGGGGAGACGTCCCTGTGCTGAAGGCGGCAGCGTCCGGCGCCATCTTGTCTCCTCCGCCCGGCGGCATGTCGGATGGCCGAAAATAGTGCTTCAGGGTCGAGGATGAGCCTGGCGGGGGTTGGGATGTTCCCCGAGCCTTAGTGGACCTGGTGGTCCGCGATCCGCCCATGGATGGCAGGAATTACCCCCGTTTTGTTGCCTAATTGCTGCGGGCTGGAGAGGAGCTCTCAGGGGATGCTTCCTTCCAGGCTGGCTTCCGGTCACGCCCCCCGCGAAGTTTAAATTTTACGTAGTTTGCGTAAGTGAATCGTGAATGGCGCTGGACGCCATTTACGTTCACTTTGAAGCAAATGACGTCCTTGCGACGTCATTTGCCGCAATGCACGTCGGGAAAGTTTCCCGACGGAGCATGCGCACTACGCTCGGCGCGGGAACGCGCCTAATTTAAATGATCCACGCCCCCTACGGGATCATTTAAATTACGCGCCCTTACGCCGGGCATTTTTGAGGAGCGCCCACGCAAATTACGTGGCTACTGCTTCGTGAATGAAGCAGATAATAATTTGCGGGGGCGCAGGGCAAAAACGGGACGCTGCGCCTCCGTAAGGAGTGCGCAGCGGTACCTGAATCTACCCCAGAGATTTTAAAGGTGCAAGTAAACACAGAACATGTTAAAAAAATATTTGAATATTTAATTTACATCTTTAAAATTCTCTTGGTAAAATGAATGGGTTTTAACAAACACATATATCACATTTCAAGTGACAATTGATGCTTCCACTCGACGTGTTTCACCAAATTTGTTACACGGCTTATTCAGGAGTGAATGCATTAATCTAAAAAGCAGTAAAAAAGTCATAAGAAATGTATACAAATTTTAAATATTTAAACTTTTTTTTATAAAACAATACATTCACAATTATTTAGTTATTTTATACAAAGATCAATTATAAACAAAATATATCACTGTATTGTTGCATCCAGCGGAACATTGGCAAATTTGTGGTCATTTTGTATATTATGTTTTGCATACCTGTAATTATTTGATGATAATTGATACCCATACAGTAAAAATCTGGACAGCTGAAGAGACGACCACAGAGGGGATTATGGCCCGGATTCACAAAGACTTACGCCGACGTATCTAATGATACGCCGCGTAAGTCCACGGATGTGCCGTCGTATCTATGCACTTGATTCTGCAAAAGAGATACGCCTGAATTTCGGCTCCATCCGACCGACAAAAGTCTCCTACGCCGTCGTATCTTGGGTGCATATTTACGCTGGCCGCTAGGGGTGCTCCCATTGATTTACGCGTTGAATATGTAAATGACCTAGATACGCCGATTCACGAACGTACTTGCGCCCGTCGCAGTAAGCTACGCCGTTTACGTAAGGCGTACGGCCGGCGTAAAGTTAAACCATCAAATAGTTGGTCTAAGTCATGTAGGGTATGGACGTCGGAACTGCCGTCGGATTTTACGTCGTTCACGTAAGTCGTATGTGAATGGGGCTGGGCGTAGGTTATGTTCATGTCGTAAGCATTGAGTTGGCGTATCTTAGGGAGTAAATTCGACGTGATTCTGAGCATGCACGCGCATGCGCCGTTCGTTCGGCACTTCATTTACATGGGGTCACGATTCATTTTAATACAGCACGCCCACTACCTGCCTACTTTGAATTAGGCGGGCTTACGCCGGCCCATTTACGCTTCGCCGCCGTAACTTAGGGAGCAAGTGCTTTGTGAATACTGGTCTTGCCTCTCTATGTTACGTCGGCGCAGCGCATATGAGCTGAAGTTACTGGTGCCATATCGGCACGCACTCACATACTCAGGGCTCTGTTGATTTGAGTACAGTGTTTGTAGTTGGGCCTGTGGTGTCAGGGGACAGAAGAGAGAGGTCTGACATAAGAGAAGGTCATTCTTCTGCTCTCCTCCTGCCTGGACTCATAGAGCCAAATTAAGTGGAGGTAACCAATCTGATATAAGTCGCCATTAGTGATCATATTGTTGAAGTGTTTTCCCTCTGCTCTTGGGGTTTTTCTCAGGTTTGGAATCCACTGAAAGCAGCCTGAATATAGTATTGTATTGAGCAGGGATGGACTGACCATTGGGACTACAGGGAGTTTCCCGGTGGGCCGATGGCTCAGTGGGCCGGCTTCAGTGACAGCGGACCGTCGCCCCCCCTCTGCTCCTTTGTCTCTTCCTTCCCGCAGCACTCGCCTCCTCCCATCTGTCCGCAGCGCTCACATGGGGGGGAACAGAGAAGCAGGGGGAGGACCAGAGGAGCAGGGGGGGGGCGACAGAGGAGCATGGGGGAGGGGACAGACAGCTGACTCAACAGCTATGGCCTGGGAGTTTCTCACTTCTGCCTAATCTTGTCCCATAAGGGGGGCAATAAACTGATTCTATAAGGGTACCAGTATCAGCCGTTCTACTCTAATAAAGTAGAATAGCTAGTGGCTAGTGAAGGGGGAGAGGGGGCTTAGGTGGCTGGGGGGGGGGGGGGGGGGGGGGAGTTGTCCGGCCGCCATGGAAAAGGCCTGTCAAAGTGGGCCAGTCTGGATGAAGTCCAGGGCCAAATTTTTGTCCCAGTCCAGCCCTGGTATTGAGCTATATTGCTCTTGATCTCAGTTATTGCTCTCCAGTTGAATTACTTGAATAAATACTGTAATGCCGCGTACACACGATCGGAAATTCCGACAAGAAAAACGTGTTTTTTTTTAGTGTTGGCTCAAACTTGTGTCACGGTCACACAAAATTCCGACCGTCAAGAACGCAGTGACGTACAACACTACAAGCTGAGAAAAATGAAGTTCAATGATTCTGAGCATTCGTCAAATTGATTCCGAGCATGCGTGTTTTTTGCGTGGAATTTCTGACAAGAACTTTTCCCATTGGAAAATTTGAGAACCAGCTGTCAGATTCCGACACACGGTCGCAATTTCTGACCAAAAGCTCACATCAAACTTTTCTTGCCGGAAATTCCGACCGTGTGTACGCGGCATTACTGTCTGTTACCCTTTTCCACAGAAATATTGCAGTAAAGACAATGGGGCAGATCCACAAAGAGAGTACGCCGGCGTATCTACTGATACGCCGGCGTACTTTCAAATTTCCCGCGTCGTATCTTTGGTTTGAATCCTCAAACCAAGATACGACGGCACCTGGGTAAGATCCGACAGGCGTATGGCTTTGTACGCCTTCGGATCGTAGATGCAATACTTCGGCGTCCGCTGGGTGGAGTTCTCGTCGTTTTCCGCATCGAGTATGAAAATTAGCTATTTCCGACGATCCACGAACGTACGCGCGGCCGTCGCATTCTCTTACGTCGTCTCTAGTCGGCTTTTTCCGGCGTATAGTTAAAGCTGCTGTTTTGCGGCGTATAGTTAGACTTGCCATGTTAAGTATGGCCGTCGTTCCCGCGTTTTATTTGAATTTTTTATTTTTTTTGCGTAAGTCGTCCGTGAATCGGGATGGACGTAATTCACGTCTATGTTAAAAAAAATGACGTCCTTGCAACGTCATTTAGCGCAATGCAAATTTAGGCACGGCGCATGCGCAGTTCATTCGGCGTGGGGACGAGCTTCATTTAAATGAAACACGCCCCTAATCGTAACTTACGGCGCGAAATCTTTAAGGATTCGAACTAAAGCCAGGTAAGGTACGGCGGCGTAGCATATCTCTGATACGCTGCGCGGGTGCAGATCTCTGTGGATCTGCCCCAATTTCTGTGTTTTATCATAATGTGTGTGTTTTATTGGTCCTTGCACTTCCACTATTGCCAGGTGTGCCAGAGGGGCTGAGAATATTCTTGGGGTTGAGAGCAGTGGCGGTTCGTCCATAGAGGGCGCTGGAGCGCCGCCCCCTCTGGCTCTCACCGCCACTGAGTGAAATAACATAGATTCATGCATTGCACGAATCTATGTTATTTTCGCCGCTGCCGCTGTTATTCAGATGGTCGGCGCTCAATGTCCGGCCATCTGAATAACGCCAGCTGGTTGGCTGTACAGAAATGTCTATCAAAGCCAATGGCCCTGATAGGCTTTCCCAATACAGCCCTCGGGTCCCGGAAGCTTATTCTCGGAGCGCACAGACTGTACGCCCCTTGAATAAGATGACAGGCGTCTCAGCCAATCACGTTGGCCGGTTCTGGCTACCTGTAACCTGATTGGCTGAGACGCCTGTCAGTCATCGAGGGCGGGAGAAGACATCGTGGGACGTGGATGCCTGACTCCAGTAAAGGTAAGTGCCGGGGCGGGGGGGGGAAGAACGCAATTTACAGGGAACAGTGGGAACAATTGGCACAGCGGCGACCATTAAAGGGCACAATGGCTGCGTTTAATGGCATGGCACAGTGGTGACAATGGATGGCACAGTGGCTGCGTTTAATGGCATGGCACAGTGGTGACAATGGATGGCACAGTGGTGACAATGGATGGCACAGTGGCTGCGTTTAATGGCATGGCACAGTGGTGACAATGTATGGCACAGTGGCTGCGTTTAATGGCATGGCACAGTGGTGACAATGTATGGCACAGTGGTGACAATGGATGGCACAGTGGCTGTGTTTAATGGCATGGCACAGTGGTGACAATGTATGGCACAGTGGCTGCGTTTAATGGCATGGCACAGTGGTGACAATGGATGGCACAGTGACTGCGTTTAATGGCATGGCACAGTGGTGACAATGTATGGCACAGTGGCTGCGTTTAATGGCATGGCACAGTGGTGACAATGGCATGGCACAGTGACTGCGTTTAATGGCATGGCACAGTGGTGCGAATTGATGGCACAGTGGCTGCATTTGATGGCATGTAACAGTGGCTGCGTTTGGGCACAGTGAGACTGCAATTTTTTTTTTCCTTTGCGCCCCCCCAAAAATTTTGAGCACCAGCCGCCACTGGTTGAGAGGCAGAGTACGCAACCAAACATACTCAAGTGGCTCCTTCGGGGGCAGTGCTACATACAGCACAGTGATGATGTCACTGCTACTTTTCCAAGGTAATATCTGTGGTTGGCACACAAAAAGTTTTTTTTTTTTAATCTTTTGCGGCTTATGATGAATATATTTAAATGAAAGTTTCACTTGCAGGGAAATGGAAGATATTTTATTTCACTTGAATCATTTGCAGCAAATGTTTAGGGCCTATTTGTACCTCCAGCACGGAATACACATGGGGAGTTCTCTGTCACTGCGCTCAGCAATGTGTTTTCCTGCGCAGTGTATGATGGAAGCATGAACACTTCTGCAGCAGCTGCAGCCAGCTAAATGTTATTATATATCAAGTATATGACTCTTTATACTGTATCGTATCTCAGAGCCTGTTTGTATAGAAAAAAAACTCCCCCGAATGGTCAGGCAGAGGACATAGCTTGATTCTACCGATGGGTCATAGAAAGGCCATCCATATAAAGGTGATCAGCTACGGTATGTGAGTAAACCAGATTTAAAGTAGATATAGACCCTGAACAGATGTTATTAACTTATTTTTTGCGCACAGTGTATCATAGACCATGATCGTGTTTTTTTTTTATAAATTCCTTGTTTTTTACTTTTTTTCCTCCTTAGTGCTGCTGATTATCCACAGCCTTTTTGTGGCCCCTTCATATCTACGTGTACTCCAGTGGTGGTGTAGGTAGGTTGTAATATATCTGTCTTAGTGAGTTAGGGGCTCGCCCAAGCTATGGGAGAGGGTTAAGTTATGTGTGTTCCAGTGGCAGCTGTTAGGGGCGCAATCCCCTAATCTATGCGCCCGGCCCCTAATCTACATGCAGGGAGCCGGACGCATGGATTTCAATGTTTTTTTTTTTGAAGCACATGATTGGCTTAAAAAAAGGGTGGGCTCGGGGCGCAGAGCACTGAGCCCTGAGCCCACCCAGTAGTGTGACAATAGCAAATTAATAATCGCTATTGTTTTCCTGCTTCTCCTCTCGGCCAATCAGGAAGCGGGTCTTAAAGGGGTTGTAAAGGTTTGTTTTTTATTTTCTAAATAGGTTCCTTTAAGCTAGTGCATTGTTGGTTCACTTACCTTTTCCTTTGATTTCCCTTCTAAATGTTTTTTTTTATTTGTCTGAATTTCTCACTTCCTGTTTCTCCTCAGTAAGCTTGCCTCCAGCATTCGAGCCATTCTGGCTGGGGGTTAGTCAGCGTGCTCGCCCCCTCAGGGATGTAGTCCCTGAGGCTCGGATGATGGGGGCAAGCTTACTGAGGAGAAACAGGAAGTGAGAAATTCAGACAAAGAAAAAGACATTTAGAAGGGAAATGGAAGGAAAAGGTAAGTGAACCAACAATGCACTAGCTTTACAACCCCTTGAAGACCTGATTGTCCGAGAGGAGAAGCGAGGGAGGAGGAGGAGACGCAAGGGAAATCTGAAGCTGCCCGCGACCTAGATGGGGTAAGTGCGAGGCTGGTGGGCGGACAGGTGAGCGACGTGGGTGGTGTTTGGTTTGCCTGACGGACCAACCGTATCGGGTGGGGGGTTGTTTGTTTGCCGCTCTCCAAAAAATGGAGCACCAGCAGCCACTGGTGGGTGCAGTTCCTGGGCTATTTGGTCTGGGCCAGCCCACCTGTTATATAAAAGGCTAAGGCCCAGGGTCCTGCTCTCAACTTGACTCGCAGTCTTGGGACTGCTGCACCTTGAAGTTCGTTTGAAACACTGTGGTTGCAGATAACACCAAAGTCATTGAGAATATCAGCATGGACTACCACTTTGCAGAGGTATGCCTGGGCAGCCACACAACTATAGTTAGGATTAGTGTTTAGACTCTGCTCATATTGGACTGTAACGTTAAAGTCTCTTTAGTAAAGTTGCAGCAACTGTTCTGAGCCTGGTCTGAAGTTTTTAAAGGGGTACATGTGGGTTCTGGCGGGGTTAAAACCACCGCAGTCTCTGCCTGGTCCGGGACACTGATGAGCACTCTCCATAAAAAGTACCCCCGCGTGCAGGGTGAAGTAGGCCCTGCCCACAGTGGTTTCATGGCATTTCTTGAAGCAGATTTACTGATGGTGATAACAGTGAAAGATGTCTGTGTAATGTGCATAGAAACAGCAACCATCGTAAGCCTGTGTGACCACCACCCTATAACAGGAAGTGCACAAGGAAGGAACTTAAAGCGGAGGTTCACCCGCACATGACACTTTTTCCCCTTAGATTGATGCTCGTTTTGTCTAGGGGAATCGGCTAGTTGTTTTAAAATATGATCCGTACTTACCGTTTACGAGATGCATCTTCTCCGCCGCTTCCGGGTATGGGCTGCGGGACTGGGCGTTCCTATTTTGATTGACAGTCTTCCGAGAGGCTTCCGACGGTCGCATCCATCGCGTCACGATTTTCCGAAAGAAGCCGAACGTCGGTGCGCAGGCGCAGTATAGAGCCGCACCGACGTTCGGCTTCTTTCGGCTAATAGTGACGCGATGGATGCGACCGTCGGAAGCCTCTCGGAAGACTGTCAATCAAGAAGGAACGCCCGCTCCCGAAGACCCATACCCGGAAGCGACGGAGAAGATGCATCTCGAAAACAGTAAGTACGGCTCATATTTTAAAACAACTAGCCGATTCCCCTAGACAAAACGAGCATCCATCTAAGGGGAAAAGAGAAAAAAAAAACATAATTGGGTGAACTCCTGCTTTAACATGTTAAAGGGTATACAAGATTGTTTTTATATATTTTAGCATTTCAACAAGGACATCACCCATCCCTTCAAAGAGAATTCACATTAAAGCGCCTAAACAGTTAAATGACTGATGTAGGAATACCAATGCCAGGAACGTTTCAGAATCGATCAGAATGTAGACTGGACTCATTGCTTATATTTCAGTTTTTATTACAAAATTAGCAAATATTCTTAAATATGATGACAACACAATACAAGCACCTGAAAGTTCAACAACTGGTCAAACACAGTGAGCTGAGGTCAAATATGAAATAACTTCATAAAAAAAATAAGGTGTAGAATGATAGTTGACATCTGATTGGTTGGAGTGGACTGACACACAGGGGCGGACTGACAACTCATGGGACTCCCGGGCAATAGAAGATTATGGGGCCCCCGGGCTTACAGATGGCCACCATGCCAGGAGGCAGTGCAGAGGCGGGGCAGCTAAAATCTCAAGATTTTCACATCAAAAGCATGTCGGTTTAGTACATATCAGGGACAGATGTAAAAAAAACACAGATTTTTACATACTGTCCCTGGTTTTACTGAGCCTGGCAACCCTGATGGGGCCCCCTAGTGGCACGGGGCCCTCGGGCAGTGCCTGAGTGCCTCAATGGTCAGTCCGCCCCTGCTGACACACCCTCCTTTCCAAATACCCTCCTTTGAGGAGTACAGCAGATTCTACAAAATTCTCCATACAGGGCCACCTTTGGAAATCATGGGTCCCTGTAGTCTACCTAAGAGGGCCACTGGACAAAATAAATTGCATGTTATCCAGCATCACAGGTCAGAATAAGCTGGACGCTCATGTTATTGGTGGGTTGGTGATGGGGCATCGGGCTTCGTTTTGGAATGTTTACAGGACTATGTGTGGAACCAGAGACGGGCAGACAGTAGACCAAAAATGGCCATGGAGGGGGGGACAGGCTCGCCATGAATTGACCACATCATTGCTAGTGGTAAAGCTCACTCCTCTGCTGATCCAATAGGGCCTGAACCTGGCATGGCAATATTGCCTTTACCCACCTAACAGCAGCCTTGGTTCCATGTGACCTTCAAGCTTGATTTATCTCCAGTATGGGTCCTACAGGTCATGTTGTACACTAAGGAATCTGCTAGATGAGTGATATTTTAATTCCCTAGAAGTTTGATAACACAGTTGTGTATTACACTGACCCTACAAGCTTCTAACAGATGCCCGGGTGTGAGTGCCCGGTTACATGCATAACACATGGTCATATAATGTGGAGCGCACCGATAGCGGCCACTGCCACCTTCTCCTGTTCATGGCGGGCCTTCAGATCTTCCAGAAGTTTGTTGTGCGGGAGGAGGGTATCATAACTCATCGCTCGTCTCATACCGCCATCAGACTGCTTCTCGCTGGATGCTTTGGGGGATTGCTGTGGCCGCGGAATTCTCTTAGCGTATTCCAGGCTCTGGAAACAGACAATAGGGACAACATATAGGAATTACAGAACACCAAAATCAACAATGTCAATCCCTTACAGTCCTTTGAAGTCATAACTAGTGGCTTTATCAATGCTTCACCCCCCTGGTAAACCAAAAAAATTGCGCCCGCAATACGCGTGGAGTTCCTCCATTAGCCCAGATGCTCGTCCTTAATATATCAGCTGAGCAGAGGGTTTCACCACTCCTCTCATGACTTGCAGGTTCCATCAGTACCCTTGTACTATTAGGACAGTATTGTTTTTAATTGCATTTAGATTTGTCAGTGTAGCCCCCTGCTCCTGTCGAGTAGGCTCTATTTGTAAATTTAGTTATCTGAGCTGTAGTTTAGCTCAGAAGATTATGCCAAATTATGGGTTTCTGTTTCAGTTCAGCTGCGCTGCACATTTTCCACTTGACTGTGGGTGTCGCTGTTACCAGGAGTCAAGGTTGGAAATGCAGTGAGTTGGGTGTATTGGGTGCCTTTTTCTCAGAAGCAGCCCAGTGGGTGTGGTCTCCGCCGCTGTGCATTCTGGGAGGGGGTAATTAAGGGACAAACACTGTTCTGGTTGGGGTCTTCCGATCCTGACTTAATGGCCCTCCTGGCCTCAGGGATGTGTCAACAGTCTTTTGGCCTCGGGGGCCTGCTGGCCTGAGGCTCCGCTACTGAGAGTAGGCCCAGGAGTTTCTCGGGCCTACTGGTCCAGGGGTGGTCCTGAGCTGTCTTGCCTGCGGGAAGAAGACGAACAATTGGGGACTCAATCATCCTGGCCAATTTACCTCACGGTGCTGCCGACTGGCTGAAAGATCCTGGCACCGTGTAGCTGTATCTTGTTTGGAACTTTACAAAGTGTGTGTGTGGTTACACGATCCTGTGGCAGAGGATTGTGTAACGACTCAACGGCACTCATCAAGTCTGTGGCAGAGACTTTAAACCAGCTTTGCATCGGCTGCTAGGTCAGTGAGAGTGGGCCTATCCGGTGTTTGCTGAATCCAGTGTGGAAACGATCTGTCCTCTGGATCTAAGAACATACCTGTGATCCGCAAAGCAAGTTACCTGAATCTCCCCTAACCCTCCATTCCTCTGACGGAATTTGTTTAACCACTTCCCGACCTCCTCATGTAGATATACGTCAGCAGAATGTCACGGACAGGCACATCAACGTACCTGTACGTCCTCTGCTTGACGTGGGTCGGGGGTCCGATCGGGACCCCCCCCGCTACATGCAGTGGTCGGTAAGCCTCGGGGAGCGATCCAGGACGACGGCGCGGCTATTCGTTTATAGCCGCCCCGTCGCGATCGCTCCCCGGAGCTGAAGAACGGGGAGAGCCGTGTGTAAACACGGCTTCCCCGTGCTTCACTATGGCGGCGCATCGATCGAGTGATCCCTTATATAAGGGAGACTCGATCGATCACGTCAGTCCTACAGCCACACCCCCCTACAGTTGTAAACACACACTAAGTGAACACTAAATGTTACAGCGCCCCCTGTGTTTAACTCCCAAACTGCAACTGTCATTTTTACAATAAAGAATGCAATTTAAATGCATTTTTTGCTGTGAAAATGACAATGGTCCCAAAAATGTGTCAAAATTGTCCGAAGTGTCCGCCATAATGTCGTAGTCACGAAAAAAAATCGCTGATCGCCGCCATTAGTAGTAAAAAAAAAATAAAAAATAAAAATGCAATAAAACTATCCCCTATTTTGTAAACGCTATAAATTTTGCGCAAACCAACCGATAAACGATTATTGCGATTTTTTTTACCAAAAATAGGTAGAAGAATACGTATCGGCCTAAACTGAGGAACATTTTTTTTTTATATATATATGTTTTTGGGGGGATATTTATTATAGCAAAAAGTAAAAAATATTGCATTGTTTTAAAAATTGACGCTCTATTTTTGTTTATAGCGCAAAAAATAAAAACCGCAGAGGTGATCAAATACCACCAAAAGAAAGCTCTTTTTGTGGGGAAAAAAGGACGCCAATTTTGTTTGGGAGCCACGTCGCACGACCGCGCAATTGTATGTTAAAGCGACGCAGTCCCGAACTGTAAAAACCCCTTGGGTCTTTAGGCAGCATATTGGTCCGGGGCTTAAGTGGTTAATAAAACCCTTGAAGAAAAGAAACCAAGTGTTGGTGTGAACATTTGTAAATAACTCTTCAAGGAGGACCTCTAAAAGAGCGTGGTGAACAGTAAGGTAACGGCAGGCCCAAATCGAATCCAGCAGCTCCTGCAGGAGTAGTGCTACATCAGCATTAACATACTGTATCGCTTTATTGCACTATCCATGTTAATTATTATTCTACATACATGTCTGTTGCTAATATATGTCCTTTGCTTTTGGTTTATGGTTTCATAGTAGGTAAGGTTGAATAAAGACAATAGTCTATCCAGTTCAACCTTTGTAGGTGCATGTGTGTCAATGTATGTTGATAATCATTTCCCATATCCCTGTAGGTTGTGTTCACTGAGATGCATGTCCAAGAATCTTTTAAAAATATCAGTACTTCCTGCTGACGCCACCAATTGTGGAAGAGAGTTCCACACCCTCACCACCCTAACAGTGAACATCCCCCTACGCAGCCTAAGGTTAAACTGCTTCTCCTCCAATCTCATTGTGTGGCCCCGTGTTCACTTACACTCCCTGAGACTGAAACGTTTTCTCCCTATGCCTATGGGATATTTGGATATCGCTATTATATATCCTCTCAAGTGTCTCTTCTCCAGGGAGAATAGATTTAATGCTTGTAGTCGTTCCTCGTAATTGAAGTCCTAATGGTCCGCTTATTATTTTGGTTGCCCTTCTCTGGACTCTATCCAGCTCCAGCACATCCCTTCTGAGGACTGGTGACCAGAACTGGACAGAATACACAAAATGTGGCCGAACCAGAGTTTTATAAAGTGGCAGGATTATATTATATTTATCTCTGTAGTAAATTCACATTTTTATGCATGCTAATATCCTCCTGGCTTTGGTAGCTACAGCTTGGCATTGCATGCTATTGCTCAGTCATCTTGCTCAGTTATCTACTAGGACCCCCAGATCTTTCTCCATCCTTGATTCCCCCAGAGGTTCTCCCCCTAGTGATTAGTTTGCGTTTATGTTTTTAGCCCCGAATTGCATCACTTTACATTTCTCAAAATTAAACCTCATTTGCCATGTAGTTGCCTATCTCATTATTTTATTCAAGTCTTCCTGTAAAATTTCTATATCCTGATGTGAAGTTTTTGCCCTGCTTATTTTTGTGTCGTCAGCAAAAACTGAGTTTGGGCTATGTATCCCATCCTCTATATCCGAGGTCGGCAACCCGTCGATCGCGGGCTACATATCGACCGTGTGTAGGTGACAGGTAGATGGGAACGGGTCTGCGCCTCCAACCCCGCCACTGCTGGCTGACGGTCCCTCAGCGTCCACTGCCACACCTTCGGTTCTTCTCTCTCCCTCCCCTCCAGCGGCCAGCGGTGTGAACAGTGGAGAGCTAGAGGCAGCACAGCCCAGGACAGAGGGCGGGGGAGGAGCTTTTCAAGTTAACAACCAATCGCTAGCATGTTAATATTAAAAGTCACTCTGCCAGCTCCTTCCCTGCCCCTGTACAGAACCATGCTGCTTCTTGGTCTCCTATGTGCACAGGTAGGGTGGGAGGTGGGGGGGAGAGGACACTACTGTGTGTGTGGCGGTGATGTGAAGGGGGCAGCGGACACTGCTATGCACAAGACCACCCCAGACTACCACACTTCACATAAAAAATCCCTGCATTCTAAGCCTGACGCACTCCTGATCCCTGAATTCTGAGCATAACACACTCCTGATCCATTCATTCTGAGCACAACACACTCCTGATCCCTGCATTCCGAGCACAAAGCACTCCTGATCCCTGCATTCTGAGCATAACACACTCCTGATCCTTAATCCATTCATTCTGAGCACAACACACTCCTGATCCCTGATTCCCGAATTCTGAGCATAACACACTCCTGATCCATTCATTCTGAGCACAACACACTCCTAAACCCTGCATTTCGAGCACAAAGCACTCCTGATTCCTGCATTCTGAGCGTAACACACTCCTAATCCATGCATTCTGAGCGTAACACACTCCTGATCCCTGCATTCCGAGCACAAAGCACTCCTGATCCCTGCATTCTGAGCGTAACACACTCCTGATCCATACATTCTGAGCGTAACACATTCCTGATCCATACATTCTGAGCGTAACACATTCCTGATCCATACATTCTGAGCGTAACACACTCCTGATCCCTGCATTCTGAGTATAACACACTCCTGATCCCTGCATTCTGAGCACAACGCACTCCTGATCCCTGTATTCTGAGCGCAACACACTCCTGATCCCTTATACCTGCATTCTGAGCACAATGCACTCCTGATCCCTGCATTCTGAGCATAACACACTCCTGATCCCTGCATTCTGAGCATAACACACCCCTGATCCCTGCGTTCTGAGCATAACGCACCCCTGATCCCTGCATTCTGAGCGCAATGCACCACTGATCCCTGCATTCTGAGCGCAATGCACCCCTGATCCCTGCATTTTGAGCACAACACACTCCTGATCCCTGCATTCTGAGTGTAATGCACTCCTGATCCCTGAATTCTAAGCGTAACGCACTGCGGTTTGCCATATCCCAGAACAGGACATTCAGTGCTAGCAGAGTTCCCATTACCTTTTGCCTTTTTCCTTTGTTGTTGTCATCTTGTACAATTGGCATTTCACGTGCTTTCATCGGTTTATTCCTGTTGTGTTCCTGAATAATTTTGGCGTACTCCTTCTGTTGTTTTAACTGTTCTTTCTGAAAAAAGTCACAATAAATATTCTAACTATACAACATTTATTTAGCACCTTCATGCAAGTCAGGTGGGGCAAAAAAAAGGTCCTGCACCATTTTGGACTTGAACCATACAAAATGAAAGGCTCAAATCGCACCACACAGACATCACATGTGCTTTGCACAGGAATGCAGTGCAATTCCTGTGTGAATCGCATGCAGTGTCCCGCACTGCACAAGTGTGAACCCAGGCTTATGGACAGTTTCTTTCTCTTGATCTGTAATAAAATCACAGACATTAACATTCAGCTGTGTAGCTCCAGCAGGCGAGGGAACCCCAGACCTTCAGATAATGATGAGCACATGAGACTTAGAGATCAGCTGACCTTGTTATGTCACACCTGGGGGGTCCTGAGCACACACAGCCAAACTGCTGCAAAAGGTAAGAACTAAGAAACTTAAACTGCATGTAAACCTGGATAAAGAGGGATCAAAATAGACAAACAAAATTTGGCTGGTTCAGAAGGAACTGGTCAAATTTTAATCGGTCTATGGGCAGGCTGGTTGTACTGAAGTCGATACATTGATCAACATCAGTACAGCCTGTTTTTTATTTTTTTTCTCCTTTAGATCCATAAACTATGTAGTGCAAGGGCTTGTCTGATGAAATACATATTACATAGTTTAGGTAACTCTAAGGGTCCTTTCACACGTGCGGACCGTTCGTCTGTTTTTTCATACGTCCGTTTACGGACTGCAATGCTTTCCAATGGGATAGCGTACGTTAGCGGATGAGCATCCGCTAACGTCCGTTAACATCCATCTCCGTTAAGCTACGTTTTTTTGAATGGAAGAAAACCCTATGGGTCCTTTCACACGTGCGGACCGTTTTTTAGATCAGTTTTTTATCATCAGTTGATCCGTTTTTTCATCAGTTGTCATCCGTTTTTCATCTGTTTTTTCATCCGTTTTTTTTTTTTTTGTTAGAACTTTATTTTTATTACATATTTTGATGAAAAACAGATGTTAGCGGATCGGATGTTAAACGGATCGTCCGCTAACATCCGTTTTTTGTCCGTTCCGTTTTTTTGACGGAAGAAAAATAGGGTTTTCTTCCGTTCAAAAAAACGTAGATTAACGGAGACGGATGTTAACGGACATTGCAGTCCGTAAACGGACGTATGAAAAAACGGATGAACGGTCCGCACGTGTGAAAGGACCCTATTTTTCTTCCGTCAAAAAAACGGAACGGACAAAAAACGGATGTTAGCGGACGATCCGTTTAACATCCGATCCGCTAACATCCGTTTTTCATCAAAATATGTAATAAAAATAAAGTTCTAACAAAAAAAAAACGGATTGAAAAACGGATGAAAAAACAGATCAACTGATGATAAAAAACGGATCTAAAAAACGGTCCGCACGTGTGAAAGGACCCTTATATGTTTTTATAATACCGTATTTATCGGCGTATATCGCGCACTTTTTTGCCCTGAAAATCAGGGCAAAATCGTGGGTGCGCGATATACGCCGATACCGCGCTGTGTTTGAACCACTGCGCCGACATATACCGAGCGCAGTACACTCGGGTATAGTCGGGCAGGTTCGGCTCCTCTCGCGGTCACGTCCTGTGCGTCCTGTACGTCCTTTACGCGAGAGGAGCCGAGCCTGCCTGACTATACCCGAGTGTACTGCGCTCGCTATACGTCGGCGCAGTGGTTCAAACACAGCGCGGGGATCGAGCGCGGAGGACACCACGATGGCCGCAGAAGGACGCCGGACCGGACGAGGCCGCCGATGGATGCGATGGACGACTTGCAGGACGCGATGGATGACGGGCAAGACAACGACAAGGGGCATCCAATTTGTAAGTATTTTTTTTTTTTTTACAGGAATTTTCCTTCAAGGTTGGTGGGTGTGCGCTATACGCCGGGGCGCGTTATAGCACAATAAATACGGTATATAAAAAAGAATGATGTGATATGGTCCTCCCTTTTGTAGAACAAACTCAGGAAAACCACTTCATCATCAACTGCCCATGGAAATTCTTTTAGCATGTGATCCCCTATAATAACGTAGAATTTCCTTTGCTACCGTATGTGTGCCTGGAGCATAGGTGTGTGCACTAGGGTGACCACGTGTCCCAGATTGCCCGGGAGAGTCCCGCATTTTGCAGGTCTGTCCCGGGCACCTTCATTCCAGGACAATACAGTGTCCCGGAATAAAACTGACACAGCCACCCCCCAAGCCAAACTAATGCCCCAAAAAATCACTGCTTTACTCACTGACAGTAATTGTCCTGGCTGGGAATGCCTAAAGGAGCACCGCCCCCTGCTTGTGATTGGAGAAATCATAAATCCTGCTTTTTGTGTCCAATCACTGTGCTGTGATTCGTTACAGCACAAGCTGGTTTTTGGGAAGGGGGGGTGTCCCTGAATAGTAGTTTGGAAATGTGGTCACCCTAGTGTGCACAGGGTGTGTCGGATGTGCCTGGGCACACCCTAATTGCCCCATGCAGCGGAGATTTCTCCTGCTGATATTTCGGGGCTCCTAGAAAAAAAAAAAGTTGTAAAAAACATAAATAAAAAAACTACTGACACCAAGCCCTACTGACGAGAGTCCACTGCTTTACTGACACACATCCTAAGGCCCCTTTCACACTGGGGTATACCGTCCTTTTTTACAGCGATATTTGGTCGCTAGCTGTGCGGTTTTAACCCGTTTTTAAGCGTTAATAGGCGGGAAGGAGCAGTGGAGGAGCAGTAAACACACGGCTCCTTCACCACTCCAAAGATGCAGCTAGCAGGACATTTGGAGCGGTCCCGCTAGCGCCTTAGGGCTTTCACACTGAACACTGCAGGGCAGGATTTTTTCAGCCGGTATTTAGGCGCTATACCGCCTAAAAAACGTGTCAGTGTGAAAGGGGCCTTATGCAATAGGCTGCACACACCTTTGGCCTGAGGACAGATCTGGGTGTAGGAAAGAGATTTTAGTCAAGGATACCAAGGTTGCCTTACCTTCTCTTGGCTGACGATGTACGACGGTCCGATTCCTCCCAGTTTTATGTCTTGTTTCAAAAAATTGATCAGAATCTAAAATAAGATGAGACGGCAGATGATTTTCAGCTTCTCATGCAATGTCTGATGTATTAAAAGTGCTGCAGGGAAAATTTCAAATTTCTTGTTGCAACCAATCCGCATCCTTGTTTACCTTTGAGACCTAAAAGCCTCGTACACACGATCGGATTTCCAACAGACAAATCCGTGGAATTTTGTGTGAAGAGCGTTGGCCGTGAACTTTTTCAGCCAACATACACAAAACGATGTGGTTTTTCAGCTCTTTAGCGCCACCCTTTGGGCAACTTATGCTAATGTTGTCTGATGGTTAGCATTAGTTCGGAGTATGCGTGTTTTCACTTTGGATTTTAGTCCGACGGACTTGTGTACACAAGGCCGGATAATCCAACGGAACACATTTGTTGTCGGAAAGTTTGAGAGCATGGCTATCCCACATTTGTTGTCGGAAAGTTTGAGAGCATGGCTATCCCACATTTGTTGTCGGAAAGTTTGAGAGCATGGCTATCCCACATTTGTTGTCGGAAATTCTTTTTTATTTATTTTTTGGTTTTAATCTGGGTGTTACTGCCCAGCAATACACAGGACACGAGGGGAGTTGAGCAGTGGGCTGCTGCTCCTTCAGTGTCCTATCACAGGCTGTGGGCGGGTCCTAGGCCACCAGGCTACACTGGCTAAAGTGACACTAATAGCTAGATTCAGGTAGGCAGGCTTATCCTTGCGGCGGCATAGTATATCGTGTTTACACTACGCCGCCATAAGTTAGCGAGGCAAGTACATGATTCACAAAGTACTTGCCTGCTAAGTTACGGTGGCGTAGCGTAAATGTGGTGGGCGTAAGCGCGCCTAATTCAAAATAGGCTGAGGGGGCGTGTTTTATGTTAATTTGGGTTGACCTGACGTGATTGACGTTTTTTTGGAACGGCGCATGCGCCGTCCGTGTACATATCCCAGTGTGCATTGCGGCTAAGTACGCCGCACGGTCCTATTGGTTTTGACGTGGACGTAAATGACGTAAATCCCTATTCACGGACGACTTACGCAAACGACATAACATTTTCAAATTTCGACGCGGGAACGACGGCCATACTTAACATTACTATTCCAGCTATTTGATGGAATAACTTTAGGCCTGATAATGCGTTATGTAAACGGCGTATCTGTTCTGCGTCGGCGTTTGACACCCACAGCAGATCGCATGAACACAATGCGATTTCTATATGGTACAATGTGGGAAAACGCAGCAAATCTTGTGAGTTTTCCACATTACATTAGTGTGAACCAGTGCTACATTATATCCTTTGTATTTTTTGGATAGCATCTAATTGGATAGCTTTCCCAGTGACCCAGGAAACCGAAGAGGAACCATATTCCTCATGACTTCCCCTCCAACGCCGATGCGGACAGGCGCCATCTACAGTGGAGAAAGCAGCCAACACCTGCCTACATACAGATCTCTTTTTAGGGCCTAGGTCACACTCTGCATTCAACACCAGTGCTAAATGACTGCTGAAACAAAACCTGCTACATGATAAGCCCGCAGTGTTTCTCAACTCCAGTCCTCAAGGCGCACCAACAGATCATGTTTTCAGGATTTGCCTCAGAAGAAATGGTTGTGGTAATTATTACTAAGGAGGTGAAATTGATCAAATCACCTGTGCAAACTAATGAAAAGCCTGAAAACATGACCTGTTGGGGCGCCTTGAGGACTGGAGTTGAGAAACACTGTGATAAGGCACCAGTATTTAGCTAAATCACACAATCTGCTTTAGGTGGAGTTCAAATTGGATTGTGAACTGGGGTTCTTTTGATGTTGGCAGTGAAGACTGGGGACTTTAAAGTGTTTCTAAAGTCACATGACTGCACAGCGGCGGTGTGGGAAAAGGTATTTAGCCTAGTCATTTAAAAAAAAACACACACACAACTGTAGTTAATAACTGTTTAAACCAAAGGGGATACAAGTATTTTTAATACATATTGTGGCGGGAAGGAGATCAGCTCTCATATTGACAGACAGGGAGGGCGAGGGAGAGACTCAGAGCAGAGAGAGGGATGATGGAGGCATGTAAACTGACCATGGTATTATGGATCAGCAGCCATGATTACCATGGTCAGCGCACACAGAGGGACACAGAAACAGGCAGGATCAACCAGGTATATTACAACATAGAAAGGTACAAACTATACTGAACAAGGCCTAGATCATGCCCTAAAGGATCCCATCCCCCCTCCCCCTCCTTTTTTTTTTTTTTTTAGGGTTACAAGCACTTTAAAGCGGGGGTTCACCCCAAAAAAAAATTTAAATTACATCTAGCAGAGCCAGCATACTAAGGACATTACATTTCGGCAGGTCATTTTTTTTTTCTCAGTACATACCTTTATATCCTGATGTTGTCCAGGGCTTCCGGGTTCCGATGACTGCAGGACTGGGCGTTCCTATGCTTCCGTTCGGTGATTGACGTCTTGTGAAACAGGTGACCTGTCGCACAACGCGCGTCACCAGATGTCTGGAAATAGCTGAGCTGCGAGTCGGCACTATACGGCGCCTGCACAGTCAGCTCTACACGGCGGGCGCAGGCGCCGTATAGTGCCGACTCGCAGCTCGGCTATTTCCGTAAATCTGGTGACGCGCGTTGTGCGACAGGTCACCTGTTTTACAAGACGTCAATCATCGAACGGAAGGATAGGAACGCCCAGTCCCGCAGTCATCGGAACCCTGAGGCTGGGATAGGAACGCCCAGTCCCGGAGTCGTCAGAACGCGGAAGCCCTGGACAAAATCCGGATATAAAGGTAAGTACAGAGAAAAAAAAAAAAATGCCGAAATCAAAATGTCCTTACTATTGTACTATTAATGTAAAAAAATTGTTTTTAGGGTGAACCTCCGCTTTAAGCTGGTCACTTAGACCAGAATTGAAAAAAGAATAACATAGAATAGTATCAAATTAATAAATTTTCTTTCCTGTTTATATATTTACTCATGGGGGCTTAAAAAACAAAACCATTTATGCATATTGAAGTGTATGTAAGAAAAAATATTGGATAGAAAAGGAAAATGTAATTGTCTGTGTCTTGTTGGGGACTTTCCCTTCATTATCTGTCCAACACAACAGGAAGTGAAGGAAAATCCGTTCTTAGTTGTCACCGGAACAGGTGTCCCCATTGATAAACATTCACCTCCTGTTGTGGTAACATTTGGATTTCCCATCACCTTCTGTCGCAGTGTTGGTGGTCACGAGAACAAATAGAGAGAGCGAACCTCTACACTGGGGATAGAGACAGCAATGAAAATCTGACAGAGGTTCTAACCTTTTCCCACACTCCTTCCAAAACTTTCAAAAACTGTTTGGATAAAGATACTCTCATGCCCTGTACACATGATCGGTTCGTCTGATGAAAACGAACCAATGGATTTTTTCATCGGATATCGGATGAAGCTGACATTCATCAGTCTTGCCTATACACCATCAGTTAAAGATCCGATCGTGTCCAACGCGGTGACGTAAAACACAACGTCGTGCTGAGAAAAATGAAGTTCAATGCTTCCGAGCATGCGTCGATTTGATTCTGAGCATGCGTGGATTTTTGACCGATGGATTCCCCGACAGACGATCGTTTTTTTTCTATCGGTTTTTTAACCTTAATAAAAACTTAAAACAGGTTCTATATTTTTTCACCGATGGGTAAAAAAACTGATGGGGCCCACACACGATCGGTTCGTCCGATGAAAACGGTCCGTTTTCATCAGACGAACCGATTGTGTGTACAGGGCATGAAAGAGAACTTTTTTCTAATTATGATTATTAACCACTTAAGGACCGCCTCCTGCACATATACGTCGGCAGAATGGCACGGCTGGGCACAAGCACGTATAGCTACGTCCTCTTTAAGTGTACAGCTGTGGTTCGCGGGCGCGCCGGCGACCCGGTCCGAAGCTCCGTGGCCGCGGGACCCGATCGCCGCTGGAGTCCCGTGATCGGTCCCCGGAGCTGAAGAACAGGGCCGTCATTGATCGTGTGTTCCCTTTTATAGGGAAACACAATCAATGACGTCACACCTACAGCCACACCCACCTACAGTTAGAAACACAAATGAGGTCACACTTAACCCCTTCAGCGCCCCCTTGTGGTTAACTCCCAAACTGCAATTGTCATTTTCACAGTAAACAATGCATTTTTAATGCATTTTTTTCTGTGAAAATTACAATGGTCCCAAAAATGTGTCAAAATTGTCCGAAGTGTCCGCCATAATGTCGCAGTCACGAAAAAAATCGCTGATCACTGCCATTAGTAGTAAAAAAAATAATTATTAATAAAAATGCAATAAAACTATCCCTTATTTTGTAAGCGCTATACATTTTGCGCAATCGATAAACGCTCATTGCGATATTTTTTTACCAAAAATAGGTAGAAGAATATGTATCGGCCTAAACTGAGGAAAAAAAAATGTTTTTATATATTTTTGTGGGATATTTATTGTAGTAAAAAATATTGCATTTTTTTTCAAAATTGCCGCTCTATTTTTGTTTATAGCGCAAAAAATAAAAAACGCAGAGGTGATCAAATGCCACCAAAAGAAAGCTCTATTTGTGGGAAAAAGAGGACGCCAATTTTGTTTGGGAGCCACGACCACGCAATTGTCAGTTAAAGCGACGCAGTGCCGAATCGCAAAAACTGGCCAGGTCCTTTTAGCGGCCTAAAGTTCCGGGTCTTAAGTGGTTAATAACTATTATTAATAGCACTACTACT
Source organism: Rana temporaria (assembly GCF_905171775.1). NCBI lineage: Eukaryota > Metazoa > Chordata > Amphibia > Anura > Ranidae > Rana > Rana temporaria. The sequence goes on from NC_053498.1 coordinate 120,842,861, forward strand.
ACCAATATCAATAATAATATGGATAATGATCATAATATAATAATTATAATATAACAATAATAATCATCGTCATATAATAATAATAATAATATTATCATCATCATATGTATTAATAGCACTACTACTAATATTATTAATACGGATGATGATAATATTATTAGTAGTGCTATTTTTATATAAATGATGATGATAATAGAATTATTATTAGTAGTAGTGTTGTTAATAGAAATGATGATGATATTATTATATTCCTATTTTATTTATTATATGATGCTAGTTAATAGTAGTAGTGCTATTAATATGAATAATGATGATGATAATATTATTATTATTATTATTATTATTATTATTATTATATGATGCTAGTTAGTAGTATTGCCATTAATCTGAATGTTGATATTATGAATAATAATAATAAATAATAATTATTATATCCCTTTTAATATAATGTAATTTTTTGTCTACTTTTTAACTTGATGACAAAACTTGTTTCTAGTGAATGGAATCGGATGTAACATATTAAATAAACAAAGGCCTTTTGCGGCTTAATGCGTGTACATAAAAATTAATTCTTTAATCATTTAATTTCAGCAAAACAGAATTTTCTGCCGTTCTATAGCTTGCTACTACAACCATTCCCCTCGCCGCTTTAGTTCCTGAAAAACGCAGTTTTTCTCAATGGGAACAAAGTCTTTGGCAGCCTCGGCGCAGTGACCCCTGTCCATATTCATTTTCAAAACATAATCGTTTTCTATTAATTATTTTCAGATTTGTTATGCGCTTCTCTCTCCCCGAGGAGTTTAAAAGGTTCACCGCGGTGCAGAACAAGAAAGCCATTGAAAGGCTGCAGCAATTCCTAACCTGGAGCTGCCTCTTTGTCCGGCGGCTGCGATCAATAACTGGATCAAAGAGCAGGTGAGTGACAGCGCCGAGATAGCTAATGGCTGGTGACACACGCTGGATAATAAGGCATGGCTCCCTGCGCGACTCTGGCGGCACAGCGGAGTCCGACATCGAGGTTCATGCGATACATTTTAACAGAAGTGGCGTTAATTGCAAAGGCGGGGAAAGGGGGGGGGGGGTGTATAGTTGGGACAAATTTATAGCATTTTCTTGGATTGGAACTATTGATGAGGAACTGTTTGGATAATGTATGTCTGGAGACAAACGTCTATGTATTATATAGAAAATGGGGTTTTCTTCGCAGCCAAAATATTTATCCAGGCTACAATGGAACAAGGGGCCAGATTCACGTAGAATTGCGGCGGCGTAACGTATCGTAGATACGTTACACCGCCGCAAGTTTTCATCGCAAGTGCCTGATTCACCAAGCACTTGCGATGAAAACCTACGCCGGCGGCCTCCGGCGCAAGGCGGGCCAATTGAAATGGGCGCGTGCCATTTAAATTAGGCGCGCTCCCGCGCCGGACCTACCGCGCATGCTCCGTTTCCGAACTCCCGCCGTGCTTTGCACGCCGTGACGTCATTTTTTCGAACGGCGACGCGCGTAGCGTAATTCCGTATTCCCCGACGGCTTACGCAAACGACATTATTTTTTAAATTTCGACGCGGGAACGACGGCCATACTTTAGACAGCAATACCTGTGCTGTCTAAAGTTAGGGCACCTAAAAAACCGACTAACTTTGCGACGGGAAACTAGACTAGCGGCGACGTAGCGAACGCGAAAATCCATCGGGAATCGCCATAACTCCTAATTTGCATACCCCAGCGGCGGCCGCGGTATTGCATCCTAAGATCCGACAGTGTAAAACCATTACACCTGTCGGATCTTATGGATATCTATACGACGGCGTATCAGGAGATACGCCGTCGTATCTCCACTGAGAATCTGGCCCAAGGTGCCACCTAAAAAAAAAAATGTATTCGTTTTTGTATATGCCAGAGACATGTAAATCCTATCTGATATGTTTCGCAGAATGCGAGATCTATCAATTGCAATTAAAAAAAGTATATTTTTAAACATTTTTGCTGCTGATCTCCTGGCAGTCCCTTCTGGTCAATATGCACTCCAGCGAGGGCTGCGTGGCACTTCCCAGGACAGGTTTGTGGATGGTGACACCTGTGGATAATGCCTGCGTATTGTGTGCTGAAATGACCACTTGTAGTCTCCGTTAGAAGCCAGTGTGATGGGTCAACAATGCAGGAGTACAATCAGGAAGAGAGCATTGTGACCCTGTAACATAAACGGCCTGAACAAAGTCCTTCATGGAAGGATCACAGGGGAAGAATTTAATGATAGCTGCAGATTTATAGAGAGAAAATGATTTCTGACATTTATCATGACTTCATGTTTATGAAAAATGTTAGTCATTGACATTTTAATACTTTAATATATCATTTTATTACTGAAATTTTTAGCACAGACAGCCAATGAGAATAAAAAAAAAAAAATTGTCACATCGTTGTTATGCAAAAAAAAAATCCTACTTGCATTATAGCTAAGTGAATTATTCTAAAGCCCTGGGCAGACCAGATGATGGGCTACATAGACTGTGGGATGGTAGCCATGTAGCTGTGTAAATACTGGACAGGTTTGGACTGCAGTTCTCAGCCTCTGGGCCACAGCCTCCCTCCTGCTGGGTCTCTCCCTGATTGCTGTCTGCCAGACCTACATAACCACATATACATTTGCAGAGTCTGACTGACACCAATGCTGGGGGTTGTTATTGCAGCCGCTAACGCCAATGCTGGGGGTTCTTATTGCAGCTGCTAACGCCAATGCTGGGGGTTCTTATTGCAGCCGCTAACGCCAATGCTGGGGGTTCTTATTGCAGCTGCTAACGCCAATGCTGGGGGTTCTTATTGCAGCCGCTAACGCCAATGCTGGGGGTTCTTATTGCAGCCGCTAACGCCAATGCTGGGGGTTCTTATTGCAGCTGCTAACGCCAATGCTGGGGGTTCTTATTGCAGCCGCTAACGCCAATGCTGGGGGTTCTTATTGCAGCTGCTAACGCCAATGCTGGGGGTTCTTATTGCAGCCGCGAACGCCAATGCTGGGGGTTCTTATTGCAGCCGCGAATGCCAATGCTGGGGGTTCTTATTGCCGCCGCTAACGCCAATGCTGGGGATTACTATTGCAGCCGCTAACGCCAATGCTGGGGGTTCTTATTGCCGCCGCTAACGCCAATGCTGGGGGTTCTTATTGCAGCCGCTAACGCCAATGCTGGGGGTTCTTATTGCAGCCGCTAACGCCAATGCTGGGGGTTCTTATTGCAGCCGCTAACGCCAATGCTGGGGGTTCTTATTGCAGCCGCTAACGCCAATGCTGGGGGTTCTTATTGCAGCCGCTAACGCCAATGCTGGGGATTACTATTGCAGCCGCTAACGCCAATGCTGGGGGTTCTTATTGCCGCCGCTAACGCCAATGCTGGGGGTTCTTATTGCAGCCGCTAACACCAATGCTGGGGGTTCTTATTGCAGCCGCTAACGCCAATGCTGGGGGTTCTTATTGCAGCCGCTAACGCCAATGCTGGGGGTTCTTATTGCAGCCGCTAACGCCAATGCTGGGGGTTCTTATTGCAGCCGCTAACGCCAATGCTGGGGGTTCTTATTGCAGCCGCTAACGCCAATGCTGGGGGTTCTTATTGCAGCCGCTGACGCCAATGCTGGGGATTACTATTGTGGCCACTGATACCATTGCTGGAGGATTTTATTGTAGCCACTGATACCGTTGTTCAGGATTATTACTGTAGTCACTGACACCAATTATGTTTGTTTTTTTGTTTTTGTTTTCTGGCCATTGACACCATTGCTGAGGGTTATTACTGTGGTCACTGACACCAAATCACCAATTATGTATTTTTTTTTTTTTAAGCCTTTAACACCAATGCTGGAAGTTATTATTGGGGCCACTGACGTCATTCACCATTGCTGGGTTTTATGATTGCAGCCACTGACACCATTGCTGGGGGATGTGATTGCAGCCACTGACACCATTGCTGGGGGATGTGACTGCAGCCACTGACACCATTGCTGGGGGATGTGATTGCAGCCACTGACACCATTGCTGGGGGGTGTGACTGCAGCCACTGACACCATTGCTGGGGGATGTGACTGCAGCCACTGACACCATTGCTGGGGGGTTGTGATTGCAGCCACTGACACCATTGCTGGGGGTTGTGATTGCAGCCACTGACACCATTGCTGGGGGTTGTGATTGCAGCCACTTACACTAGTGCTGGGGGTTATGTTATCACCACGGTCACTGAAAGAAATGTTTGGGGTTATTATTGTGGCCACTAACACCAATGCTGGGGATTATTCTTGCAGCCATAGACACCATTGCATTTAGAAGAATAGAAAACCTTCTTTACTCTGGTATGAGTGAATTTGATTGCTTTTTACAAAAAATGTATACCCCTTCTAGCCCCCAATGCCTAAAACATGTTAGAGTCATGACATAATGCAGAAGAGTCCCATTGGCCTCACAATGTTAGCTTTCTCACTTTCATTCAGATTTCTGCCAATTATTTATTTATTTTTATATATATATATATATAATTACGCTGAATTTAAAAAAAAAATACATTTTGTCTGGAGTTCATCCTCCTGTGTCATGCACATAATGGACAGTTGTTTTTATTATTACCTTCTGATTTCTCTCTTCCACACGGTGCCCCTTTCGAGTTTGCTGGCCATTGTTCTTTGGATTGCTCTCTCTATCTCTGGATGCTGTGCTGTCTTTACTTGGTGAGTTTTTCTGAGGATCATTGTGTTCTGGAAGGAAGGTGTCATGGAGGAAGTTATGTGTCGCTGGAGAGGTGACAGAGAAATCCTGCAGAGATTGTCTTTTAAACTGTGGTAACCTGAACACAGGAATGATAAAACAAGAAAAGAAAGTATGACGGAATGTATAATTATGCCCAGGAGCTAAAAGTGATACTTGATCCTTAACAGTGTCTCAGTATACATTTTGGGGCCCTAGAACAATGACACACTGATACCTGGGGGTCCAGAACATTGACACTTGCATATAATGACATACTGACCCATTGGGGTCCACAATGATGACACACTGATACATGGAGGCCCTAGAACAATGACACCCTGACACTTGGGGGTCCCAGAACAATGACACCCTTAGGCTTGTGGGCCATATTCACACTTGGGGGACCCAAAAGCATAGTACAATGACACTTGGGCTCTCAGAAAATGGCAGACTGACACTTGGGGATCCTTGGTAATATTTTACTACTTTACTCTGTCACTTTAGTAATTCACCTTAAAGTGGATGTAAAGCCACTCTCATCCTTTCTAAACTACTGCCATAGTGCTGATCTATAAGGATATAGACGCCTCCTGCATGTATCCTTACCTGTCAAATGTCTCCCCTCTGTCTGTTATAAGAAAGCGGTAAAACTGCAGATTCTGTGGGTGGGTCTGTTATCTGGAGCTCGGTGGGTGGAGTCGTGATGTCACTAGACTCCCCGCCCACCTCTACACTCCCCTTGTCAACATGCATTTTCTCCTGTGTATTCCTTACACTAAATTCTGCTATGATCACTGACATCCAGGAAAAATCCAGAAAGTAAACGCATGACTTCAGAAAAGGAGTGGGGGTGAGAATTAAAAAATAGTGCATGAGATATGTAAATAACCTGTCATTCACAGCAAGGGGGAAGAACAGACAAAAGTTTTCTCCCGTTTGTCTGTTTATCTCACTGAAAAAAGAAAAGAGGATTGCCCAGAGCTGGATTAAATTTGTGGTAAGACTGGGCACAGATGATAGGAAATCTTATAACTTTTTTTCGGGTTTACATCCACTTTAACCTGAGAAATAAAACCATGTGTAGTCCGGCCATGAATAGCAGAAGCATACAGTACATACATTGTAAGGATAACAAAGACTATAGTAATTGTCACATGAGTCTTCCTGCTTACCCATAGTGCTGCTCAAAGCTGTCTCCTGTCACCCCCAAGTTACCATTAAGTGTCAGCTCTTGCGGTTTCATGTTCCATTGAACAAAGCTCCTGGCGTGAATTTCAGCATCTTCTTGTGGTGGTAAATAGAGATTCCTGAATCTTCCTGGAGGAAGGGAATCAGTTTTCTGGGATTCATCCCTTAGCTGTCCGAAGGAAAACTCCATTTTGTCCTTTCTGACCGATACCAGACTCTCCGTATTTGTCACCTTTGACCTTCGTTCTTTGCTGCGCCCATCTGTAGATCCTCGCTCTTCTGTGGTTCCCATCTCTAGGGCACCAATCACAGGCTGTGATTCACTGGAAACTGGCTTTACGTTGTTCTTAAAGAGAAAACACATTTCATCAGAAGCAGCTCATGACATGGAGCAAAGCTCCATTGTGTAAATGTCTATTGTTTAAAAAATATAGAAGGTATTTGATTGTTGTGCTTCCTCATATTAACCTGCCAGCTACCCCTTCACACTTGTTAGAAATACAACCTGGAATCACATTCAGAAAAAGTATGCAGTCAGAAGTCTTGACTTCACTGGCTGCATGCTTTTTCAGGTCAACAATGGAATTTCCTAACAGGTTTTCTTTAACCACTTGCTTACTGGGCACATATACCCCCTTCCTGCCCAGGCGAAATTTCAGCTTTCGGCACTGCGTTGCTTTAAATTAAAATTGCGCAGTCGTGCGACGTGCCTCCCAAACAAAGTTGATGTCCTTTTTTTCCCCACAAATAGAGCTTTTTTTTTGTGGTATTTGATCACCTCTGCGGTTTTTATTTTTTGTGCTATAAACAAAAAAAGAGCGACAATTTTGAAAAAAAACACAATATTTTTTACTTTTTGCTATAATAAATATCCCATTTTTTTTTTTTTTAAAACGATTTTTTTCTCAGTTTAGGCCGATACGTATTCTACATATTTTTGGTAAAAACAAAAAATCACAATAAGCGTATAGTGATTGGTTGGCGCAAAAGTTATAGTGGCTACAAAATAGGGGATAGAATTCTGATTTTTTTTTATTGTGAGCCAATTGTTAGCGGCTGCTGGATACAATGTAGCCTTGCGCCCTGCATGCCTTAGGTTCCTGCGCTAGCAGAGGGACTCCAAAAAGGAAATAAGCAATTATAGTGCCCTTTCTATGTAATAAGTGATTTGCCCCATGATCCCTCACCCACCTACCTAACCTTTCCTAAAATCTGATTGTGAGCCAATTGTTAGCGGCTGGTGGATACAATGTAGCCTTGCGCCCTTCATGCCTTAGGTTCCTGCGCTGGCAGGGGGACTCTAAAAGGAAACAAGCAATTATAGTGCCCTTTCTATGTAATAAGTGATTTGCCCCATGATCCCTCACCCACCTACCTAACCTTTCCTAAAATCTGATTGTGAGCCAATTGTTAGCGGCTGGTGGATACAATGTAGCCTTGCGCCCTTCATGCCTTAGGTTCCTGTGCTGGCAGAGGGACTCCAAAAAGGAAACAAGCAATTATAGTGCCCTCTCTATGTAATAAGTGATTTGCCCCATGATCCCTTACCCACCTACCTAACCTTTCCTAAAATCTGATTGTGAGCCAATTCTTAGCGGCTGGTGGATGTGACATAGCCTTGTGCCCTGCATGCCTTAGGTTCCTGCGCTGGCAGGGGGACTCTAAAAGGAAAGAAGCAATTATAGTGCCCTTTCTATGTAATAAGTGATTTCCCCCATGATCCCTCACCCACGTACCTAACCTTTCCTAAAATCTGATTGTGAGACAATTGTTGGCAGCTGCTGGATACAATGTAGCCTTGCGCCCTGCATGCCTTAGGTTCCTGCGCTGGCAGGGGGACTCTAAAAGGAAACAAGCCATTATAGTGCCCTCTCTATGTAATAAGTGATTTGCCCCATGATCCCTCACCCACCTACCTAACCTTTCCTAAAATCAGATTGTGAGCCAAGCGTTAGCGGCTGGTGGATACAATGTAGCCTTGCCCCCTGCATGCCTTAGGTTCCTGCGCTGGCAGGGGGACTCTAAAAGGAAACAAGCAATTATAGTGCCCTTTCTATGTAATAAGTGATTTGCCCCATGATCCCTCACCCACCTACCTAACCTTTCCTAAAATCTGATTGTGAGCTAAGCGTTAGCGGCTGGTGGATGCGACATAGCCTTGCACTCGGCATGCCTTGCAGTTTCCCGCGCTGGCAGGTGGACTGTATGCAGAAATGGATAATTATAGGGGGTTTATTATGCATTAAGTGATTTCCCAGCACTCTGTAAAATACAATCCTATTTACCAAAAGCAAAAAAAAAAAGCGAAGTCTTTGTTTATCTCATTGTACGATCGTGTTGCTTTGACGCATTGTATCGGTGCGACGATAGGTTACCGGGCTGGCGAAACATGCTTCTACATTAGCCCTTTGAAAGAGGAATGGGCCATAACCTCTGACTGCCTGTTTTGTGAACTTCTTCTATTAATACCAATCAAATTGAGCAAATGATCAAATGAAATTGCATTTTGAGCATCATAAGCTGTGTAATGTCTATTCGGCTAAATTGGGGCCTGTAATTGCTTCTCTGCAGCAAAGAGGACAACAAAGGCAAGCAATCATAGCATGTTATTATCCGGGACTGGGAATCGGCCCCCGAATCCCGGACATCAAAGGCTCGGCCTCCTCGAATTGCATTTGCCCGCTATTGTGGAAGCGGAGACGATTCTGATGAGGTGTTTACACGGGGGCCCGAGCGCGCAGCGCTGCCTGTCTGAGTGCTCGTGCTCCAGAGCCATTAAAAAATTGTACATTATGTTCCAGCCTTTGAAGTGAGGGCCGCGAGGATGGAAGCCATTCGTGCTGAGGACGGCTGAGCGAGATTGCTTGTGTACTTGTGAGTCTCTCTCTCAAAGAAACAGAAGGTTCTTAGACAATATCAAAACACTAAAAAGTTCACATTATGGGAATATTACCAAGTAAAAAAAAAAACGAATACGAGAAAAAAAAACATAAAAACAAACCCACAAATGCACTTAGCATCATAAAAAAAGAGTAAAGTGAAAGAAACTATTACACTCTTTTGCTGAATTTAGGCCATTTTGCAAATATGCTAGAAACGTCTAAAACCCAAATTATGGCGATTTCGGAAACAAATTTTTCTACGTTTTTTCCTTCTTTGAACACGGGAATAGCGCTAATAGATTTGCAGAGATATTGTAGGATTGTTCAAAGCGAAACGGAGGTCTTTTTCGAGTTTTTCTTGGAGATATACAGTATGAATATGTGTCGTCTGATTAACGGAAATGCTCATTTCAGTGTTAATGCGTTAAAGCCTTTTATCATGTACATTTGTTGATTATGGGGCAGATCCGCAAAGATCTGCCCCGGCGCAGCGTATCTGAGATACACTACGCCGCCGTAACTTACTTTTTTTGGTTTGAATCCTAAAAGAATTTGCGTAGTGTATCTCTCGCGGTGTAACGGCGCCTAATTCAAATCGGCGAGTAGGGGGGTGTGTTTCATTTAAATGAAGCGCGTCCCCGTGCCGAACGAACTGCGCATGCGCCGTCCCTAAATTTCCCGCCGTGCATTGCGCTAAATGACGTCGCAAGGACGTCATTGTTTTGACGTGGGCGTAAATTACGTCCAGCCCGATTCACGGACGACTTACGCAAACGAAAAAATTTTTTTTTAATTATACGCGGGAACGACGGCCATACTTAACATTGAGTGCGCCACCAAACAGCAGCTTTAACTATACGCCGAAAAAAAGCCGACTAGAGACGACGTAAAAGAATGCGACGGCCGCTCGTACGTTCGTGGATCGTCGGAAATAGCTAATTTGCATACTCGACACGGAAAACGACGGGAACGCCACCCAGCGGACGCCGAAGAATTGCATCTTGGATCCGAAGGCGTACGAAGACGTACGCCTGTCGGATCTAACCCAGATGCCGTTGTATCTTGTTTTGAGGATTCAAAACAACGATACGACGTGGGAAATTTGAAAGTACGCCGGCGTATCAGTAGATACGCCGGCGTACTCGATTTGTGGATCTGCCCCTATGTGTATTATGTAAGTTTGCTCAAAACATATGCAGATTCTGCTTAAAGCGGTATTAAACCACAGTTTTTTTTTTTTTTTAACCACTTCAATAAAAGGCACTTTCCCCCCTTCTTGCCCAGGACAATTTTCAGCGCTGTCACACTTTGAATGACAATTGCGCGGTCGTACTCAAACTACATTTTTATAATTTTCTTCCCACAAATAGAGCTTTCTTTTGGTGGAATTTGATCACCTCCTGGGGTTTTTATTTTTTGCGTTACAAATTAAAAAATGCTGACATTTTTGAAAAAAATACGTTTTTCTTTTGTTTCTGTTATAAAATTTTGTTTTCTCCTTCACTGACGGGCACTGATGAGGTGGCACTGATGAGAAGGGCACTAATATGTAGAATTGATGGGCACTAATAGGCGGCACTGATTTGCAGTACTGATGGGCACAGACAGGTGGCACTAATGGGCACTGACAGGCGACACGGATGGGCACTAATAGATGCCACTGATAGGCAGCACTGATGAGGTCATTACTGAGGGGGACTAATTGGTATATGTGAAGGGCACTGACAAGCAGCACTTTGGGCACCGACTGGCAGCTGATGGGCAGTGATTTGAAGGGGGGGAACACATTTTTTTTTTATTTCATCGTTTTTTTTTTTCTCCTTCACTGCTGTGCGCTGATGAGGCGGCACTAGGGTTGCCACCTCATCCCTTTAAACCCGAACACATATGAATTACACAGGTTCTGTGGCTAATTTAATGCAGATAAGGCACCAAGTGAGTTTGATTACCACCTTAATCAGCCACAGAACCTGTGTAATTACTATGTGTTCGGTTTTAAAGGGATGAGGTGGCAACCCTAGGCGGCACTGATGGGCACTGATAGGAACGGATAGGCAGCACTGATAGGTGACACTGATAGGCACTGGTGAGCATTTATAGGTGGCACTGGTGGGCACTGATTAGCAGCACTCGTGGGCATTGATAGTTGGAATTGATTAGCAGCACTGGTGGGCACTGTTGGGACCGATGTCCCTGTAATAGAAGTCAGGTAGCCGCTGTCAGAATGAGGAGAAAAAAAGCCAATAACCAGTTTGTGTTTACTTCCTTGATCAGCTGCCATTGGCTAACAGCTGATCACGTGGTAAAGGGCCGCTGTGATTGGCCTTTGCCCCCGATCTGTGATCAGCCAAGTCCGAAGGACTCTGCGATCACAGAGCGCACCACAGGGGGCGGGCGAGCCGCACAAACACAGGAGGACGTGGATGGAGTGGTGATATCTTACAATACTGGTGGTCAACTTTCTTTAATATAGCGATTTAAAATGGTGGTAAACTCCTGCAAGCCAAAATCTGCTGACAGAATAGACCCTAGAGGTCTCTTCCAGATAGGAAGGATAACTTGCCACAAATTCGTGGCAGTGTTGAACTGTACGTCTCGTTAACTTGCTGCACATTTTCACTGGCAAGCTGTACACTTGCAGAGCACTTGAACCACAAGTTCTAGTTGACACTTTTACTTTCAGCCACAGTGCCCCCTGTGGTCGGATGACTATTGTACAACAGAACTTGCAGCAGATGCAGAATGTTTGCAAAGAAAGTTGATCTGGAGTCATGCAATGCGGACTTACTGCAATTGTGCAACAAGTTGTGAAGCCTGGTAAGTCTAGCAATAGCTTAGCAAGTCATTTTTTTTATCTATCAAAAAGTGTTTCTAAGTAATAAACCTTTCATCTGAATTCTAAATTGCTGCATTTGTAAATTCCAAAAGCCAATATAAAGAAATAGTAGTGGTAAAAAAAGCACTTGTGGGTTTAACCAATCTTATTTTTTTGTACAATTCTCCTTTAAGGGGGCGTGGTAAGGGGTGTGTCCTATGCCTACATACTTTTGCTGATAGGTGTCCCTCATTCCCATCTCAGAAAGTTGGGGGTATGTTAAGGTATAGAATGAAAACAGGCTTTATTTAATCATTTCCTTACCTGGTTTCCCCATTTAACTTGCTAAGCCAAAATATAAGCAGAATAAGCTTCAGCTTTAGGTTTTGACATAGGATAGAGGGGCGCTTAGCTCAGTGACGTACCTGATCTGCGCTAATCTCATCGCTGTTCTTCTTGTAAAGGTGAAGATAGGAATTATTTCTCTGGCTGCGGACCCCTAAACTTGCTTTGTTTTTCTCTATGAAGTCTTTCCTTGCTGCATCCTGTGGCTCCACTTCTGCCCTTTTATTGGTGGTAGTTCTGTTATGGTAGAGCTCTCTGCCACGTCTTGTGCGTTCATTGGTGCTTTGTTGTTTGGCAGGCTGTGTAGTTGTAGTTGTGTGTGTCGTGATTTTGGATTGTACATCTCTATGAAGGGTGGTGACATTCTGGCCTTGTACAGCAGAGGTGTCCAATCCATGTGGCCTGTGTCTTGGTACCTCTGGTGAGAGAAGGTCAAAGTATGTTGGTGATTTATCCAATGCGTCCTCTTCATCTTCAGAAGATCGGTCCTGTAAGGTCGGCTTTCTCTTCCAGTCTGGGTCGTATCTGAGTTCAGAGTAGGATGTTTCTACTGCCTGAGCCCTAAAAGAGACACAATGCCTGCATTAGGAAGACCATACATGTTTGCATAATCGCCTTTGGATCCACCAGCAACCACACTATATTACCAAAAGTATTGGGAGGCCTGCCTTTACACACACATGAACATCCCAGTCTTAGTCTGTAGGGTTCAATATTGAGTTGGCCCACCCTTTGCAGCTATGACAGCTTCAACTCCTCTGGGAAGGCCGTCCACAAGGTTTAGGAGTGTGTCTGTGGGAATGTTGGACCATTCTTCCAGAAGCACATTAGCGAGGTCAGGCACTGAGGAGGTCTGGCTCGCAGTCCCCACTCTAATTCATCCCAAAGGTATTCTATCTGGTTGAGGTCAGGTCCCTGTTTGTGCACTGGTGCGCAGTCATGTTGGAACAGGAAGGGGCCATCCCCAAACTGTTGCCACAAAGTTGGGAGCATAAAATTTTCCAAAATATCTTGGCATGCTGACACTTTAAGAGTTCCATTCACTGGAACTAAGGGGCCAAGCCCAACCTCTGAAAAACAACCCAACACCATAATCCCCCTTCCAGCAAAGCAAAGTTCCATAAAGACATGAATGAGCGAGTTTGGGGTTGAGGAACTTGACTGGTTGAGTCCTGACCTCAACCCGATAGAACACCTTTGGGATGAATTCGAGCAGAGACTGTGAGCCAGGCCTTCTCAACCACATCAGTGCCTGACCTCACAAATGTGCTTCTGGAAGAATGGTCAAACATTCCCATAGACACTCCTAAACCTTGTGGACAGCCTTCCCAGAAGAGTTGAAGCTGCTATAGCTGCAAAGGGTGGGCCAATTCAATATGGAACCCTACAGACTAAAACTGGGATGCCATTAAAGTTCATGTGTGTGTAAAGGCAGGGGTCCCAATACTTTTGGTAATATAGTGAATGTAATGTGACTGTCTGCCTGATTTGGATACAAAACTGCTTGGATGGAAGTAGATGTAAACCCCAACTGGGTGACAAATTTGCCTTGTGCATTATAAACAGTTGTCATATTTTATTAGAACACTATTTTCATTTTTTTAAGAACACTATTTTCATTTTTTTAGAACACTATTTTCAATCCAGTGTGACACTTTCTCTCTGTGCAGGAGCTTCCTGTAATAAAGACCGCTCATTGCGGCACTCTCTACTTGTGCAGGGTGACTGGTCTTGTCTCCGCCCCCTCCTGTAGTTCTGTACAGACAACCTGTAGTGGGTGGAGCCTGTTGGACCCCTCCCACAGTTCTGCTTTCTGCTCAAACAATGTACAGCACAACAATGTCACTGCTAATTTTTTATGGTAATAGTTTTTTTTTTTATGGTAATAGTCTTTGGTTAACACAAAGTGGACTTATATCCTTATGGGCCAGATCATCATAGCGAGTTCGCTGGCGTATCTACTGATACGCCGGCGTACTTTCAAATTTCCCGCGTTGTATCTTTAGTTTGAATCCTCAATCCAAGATACGACGGCATCTGGGTTCGATCCGACAGGCGTACGCCTTCGGATCGTAGATGCAATACTTTGGCGTCCGCTGGGTAGAGTTCGCGTCGTTTTCCGCGTCAGGTATGCAAATTAGCTTTTTCCGACGATCCACGAACGCCGTCGCATTCTCTTACGTCGTCTCTAGTCGGCTTTTTGCGGCGTATAGTTAAAGCTGCTATTTTGCGGAGTATAGATAGACTTGCCATGTTAAGTATGGCCGTCGTTCCCGCGTCGAAATGTGAATTTTTTTTTCCCGTAAGTCGTCAGTTAAAAAAATGACGTTGTTGCGACGTCATTTCGCGCAAAGCACGGCGGGAAATTTTGAAACGGAGCATGCGCAGTTCAATCGGCGCGGGGACGCGCTTCATTTAAATGAATCACGCCCCCTAATCGCCGATTTGAATTCCGCCGCCAGAAATACAGTACGCCGCCGTAACTTACGGCGCAAAATCTTCCTGGATTCGACTTAAAGCCAGGTAAGATACGGCGGCGTAGCATATCTCTGATATGTCATATAACATTTTTTGGGGGGTCCATTACTGTCTATAGCAAAGGATTATGGGTAAATTGTCAAATTACATCCAATAGTACATAGCAGAGTCCCGCTTTCTAAACAGATGACGATATGAAAGCGGGTGTCACTTTCTAATTGTCCCTTGTTGTAACCTGAGCGATTTAAGCCCGTCTGGAAGTAAAGTCATTAAGCAAAATAATCATTTAATTAAAGTTGAGAAATTGTTTTACATCAATGCCGGCAATATTGAATTTTTACACCTCAAACTGTTTCCTCTCCTGTTAATCAGAAATGTCTTTTTTTCATCGTGATAATCTCATAGATTTCACTTAGTTGAGTTATTTTCTTTGTGCGCTGTGCCGTGTGGTAGGTGTCTTGTAAATAAACATTATTACATTGAATATTTAGCTATTTATCTTTTAATAAATAGCTGCTTTGCATTGCAATGGTTTCCTTCTTTGTAAACAGGCTCATTATTTTTGTAGTAAAAGGACATTTGTGGTGCTTATTTTTTACTTCCAAGATATATATTTTTTTCACAAGATTTTAAACATTAAGAGCCGGTTCACACTGGGGCTCAGCCGCCTGACAAGTCGCGTCCCATTCTATTCAATAGAACCGTTCTAATAGGAGCGACGCAAGTCGCTCCGACTTAGAAAAAGGTTCCTGTACGACTTTGGGGGCGACTTGCATTGACATCTATACAGAAGTAATTTTGCAAGTCGCCTCTGAAGTCGTCGTCTTCAGGACGCCTTGTCGAGTCGCCCCCGAAGTCGTGCCGCCCCAGTGTGAACCGGCTCTTAACCCTGTCTAAATAACATAAAGAAACAAATCCTCCTAAAGACTCTGGGGCAGATCCACAGAGAGAGTACGCCGGCGTATCTACTGATACGCCGGCGTACTTTCAAATTTCCCGCGTCGTATCGTAGTTTTGAATCCTCAAAACAAGATCCGACGGCATCTGGGTTAGATCAGGCGTACATCTTCGTACGCCTTCGGATCTAAGATGCAATTCTTCGGCGTCCGCTCGGTGGCGTTCCTGTGGTTTTCCGCGTCGAGTAGGCAAATTAGCTATTTCCGACGATCCACAAACGTACGAGCGGCCGTCGCATTTTTTTTACGTCATCTCTAGTCGGCTTTTTTCGGCGTATAGTTAAAGCTGCTATTTCGTGGCGTACTCAATGTTAAGTATGGCCGTCGTTCCCGCGTATAATTTTTAATTTTTTTTTTTTTGTTTGCGTAAGTCGTCTGTGAATCGGGCTGGACGTAATTTACGTCCACGTCACAAAAAATGACGTCCTTGCGACGTCATTTAGCGCAATGCACGGCCTGAAATTTAGGGACGGCGCATGTGCAGTTCGTTCGGCGCGGGGGCGCGCTTCATTTAAATGAAACACGCCCCCCTACTCGCCGATTTGAATTAGACGCCGTTACGCCGTGAGAGATTCACTACGCCGCCGTAACTTACGGCGCAAATTCTTTGTGTATTCAAAGCTGCCAAAAGTAAGTTACAGCGGCGTAGCGTATCTCACATACGCTGCGCCCATCTAATTGTATGTGGATCTGCCCCTCTGTGTGTCTGACGATGTATGGTTGGGGACATTCAGCTTGCTACAAAGCTACAATGTTGCAGTCTGATCATTGGGGGAGAGGAGACTGTGGAAGTGCTTCCACCTACCTGCAGCAGACTGATGACCTCATCTCGGCCTAGGTACAGTCACTGGGCTGGAGCTAAAAGACTTGAAAAGTGGAGCTATAAAATGAATCGGGGGTCAGTGGAAAGAATGTTCCTTACATTGATGATCTTTGGAAAGATTACTCCTTACATTGGGAAGAATGCCCCTTACAATGGTGGTTATTAGGAAGAATCCTCCTTACATTGATGGTCGGTGGAGGTGAATGCTCCTAACAATGGTGGTGATTGGGAAGAATCTTCCTGACATTAGTGGTGAATGGGAAGAATCCTCCTTACAATGGCGGTCATTGGGAGGAATCCTCCTTACAATGGGGGTCATTGGGAGGAATCCTCCTTACAATGGGGGTCATTGGGAGGAATCCTCCTTACAATGGGGGTCATTGGGAGGAATCCTCCTTACAATGGGGGTCATTGGGAGGAATCCTCCTTACAATGGGGGTCATTGGGAGGAATCCTCCTTACAATGGGGGTCATTGGGAGGAATCCTCCTTACAATGGGGGTCATTGGGAGGAATCCTCCTTACAATGGGGGTCATTGGGAGGAATCCTCCTTACAATGGGGGTCATTGGGAGGAATCCTCCTTACAATGGGGGTCATTGGGAGGAATCCTCCTTACAATGGGGGTCATTGGGAGGAATCCTCCTTACAATGGGGGTCATAGCCATTTTCCCAGTCAAGGTGAAATGTATCCACTGTGCTTTACTCTGTGGTATAGGGGTGCGGTATATGCTTCACTAATACAGCTGTGGGTGGCCTGGGTAGTGCTAGAGTGATAAAGGCAAGATAAGAGATATATGCCCTTTAGAAATACATATTTGAAAAGCACAGGGACTTCCAAATATATTATTATTTATTAAATGATATAATAAGCAGATGTTTGGAGTTATACTATATGCCCACCGTTTTATGCCATCATCCACCTGATCCTGTTGTTTAGCCAGAGGTTTGCTTTAAGCTCAATTCTATCCTGTCCTGTGTGTGGCTTCCATGCCCTAGGAAGTATGTACTTGTAACGGTATGGCCAGTGGGACCCAGAGGCTCTTGAAGGATATGGGGTACTCCTGTTTCAGCTTCACCAATGACTCTTGCGTCTAGGGTCATCCAATGTCCACTAGGGGCATAGGATGACTGAGAAATGATATCTTGAATTACATGAGATGGGACAGTAATGATGATTCACAATGTATTGCAGGATATCTTGAAATATTACAGGTGGTTAATTCTGAACCCAACCGGTCAATAGGACAATGATTCATTCAATGTGGGAACACAGGCTGTTAAGGTGTTAATTAAGTCTGGCTCCAAAGACCGTTTCATTGTGTGATGCTAATTAACACTGTATTGTGTGAAAGTTCTATTGATGATAATATGTGTTGTGAATTAGCACAATCTAAAGGTCAGACATCTGACTTATGTTTACTAAAGGAATGTGTATTGTGTAGCAGGTGAGAATACCTTTTTCGCATAGTCAGAATGTCTGTCTAAGATGTGGATTGAGGGGGACTCGTTAGTTCCCATTGTATGATGTTGTGGGTGGAGTGTGTCATTGTCCCTTTGATTACTGCAGCATGCTTTTTGGTGGCTAACTGTATAAAAAGCCTGAGTCTTACCATTAAAAGGTCTATTCTGTTTGGAACCAGAGAACAGAACTGTGTGTGTCTCATTCTTCTGGGGGAAATCCAATGGGTCCTGTCTGCTGGATTGTGGAGTGTTGGGAGCTGTCTTGGGTTGGTGGAATGGAATATTGTAACAGCGTTAACCCCTGACCGTTACAGTACTATACTAGCATTTTCAACAGTTTTTTTTTCAGCCACAACACCATTTAAGACTACCTTCACATCTGAGAGTGGCATCATGTCACGTTTTAGCGCATTTTTGGTGCAACAGCTCATTGACCTGAATGGGGCGCCTGTCGCGCAGAAAATGTGCCAAAGAAGCTTAAGTACCACTTTATGGCATGGAACCAAGTGTATTCGGCGATGCGTTTCTATTTGTGATAAACGCACATTCGGGGTGCTATTAAGAAAAAATGGTACCACAAGCACGTTGTGCATTTTGTCTCCTTTTCAGAGCACCCAGGTGTGAATGCAGCCTAAATATTTTCTAATAACTTGAGGCACCACAGTCAAAAATATATAGAAGAAATGTTGCTTATCGATGGAAAACATGAGCCTGGGACAATGCACACAACCGCATTGGTGAAAATGGTTTCTCATCTGAAGCCCCTCACCAAATCAGAGTCCCCTCTTAAGACGAGGCACACCTTCATGTCAGAGACACGCCTTCACATTAGATGCCCCTTATCACTTTAGAGGCCTCCTATACATAAGAGCCCCTCTATCACATAGGTTGTTCCTATATACCATAGCCCCACTATAGATGAGTCAACCCATCACATCGGAGCCACCCCAATCACAACAGAGTCCCGAAATCAAACAGTCCCCCCCCTCCCCACTGTAGTTAAGTAGCACTTACAGGTCTTGTCCTCCTCCCCTGAGCAGTAGCAGGAAAAGCAGCAGATAGATGAGCCTCTGTCACTCTGCTTTCCCCTCTTATCGAAATGCTCCTTCCACTGCAGTGCCCCTGATTGGTTCTTTGTGTTGCTTCTCCCTCCATCTGTCTAAGCTCTGCTGTACAAAGGCTGCAAGAGGCTGATACCAGGACGAGTTCAGCTGCTCACATTATTTGCATTTAAAGTAATGCATTCTATTATATATTAATAAATACAGAGCTACATTAATGTGTATATTTTCTATCTGCCTGAAGTTTGGCTTTAATGTGGTTGTAAAGGATTTTTTTTTAAAATAACAAACATGTAGAATTGCACAGAGTGGCCTTGGTCCTCCTCTTCTGGGGTCCCCTGACGGCGCTTCTGGCTCCTCCTCTCTTGCTAGTGCCCCCAATAGGTAACCAATTCCAATGGGGGCACTCATGCAGGCTCTCTCCTGAGCCCTGCTGCTGCGTCCATTGACACAAACAGCAGGACTCTGCCCCACCCCCCCACTCCCTTGTCACTGGAGTTGATTGACCAAAGCGGGAGCCAATGAATCGCTTCACTCAATGGGGAGGAGGGACAAGGCCAGGAGAGCAGCAGGTCTCATTGCACAGCACTGGATCGCAATGGGGTTCCGGTAAGTATAAGAGGGGTGAGAGGGCGAGTCTGTGACACAGAAGATTTTTTTACCTTAATGCATTAAGGTAAAAAACCTTGAGGCATTAGAACCACTTTAAGGCCAAGACAGTAAGCTATATTTCAGGAGGTCTACACTCTATAGGAAAATATTTTCATGCTCCCAAAAAAAATAAAAACATTGGGGAGATGTGAAGCAGTGACTGTCATCAATTCTTAATTTTTTTTTTTTAACATTTCTCACTTGCAAATGACATCACCTTTTGACATGTCACCACAACAGAATAATTGCTTGTTTCTGATTGCAATGGTGAGATTCCTGTAGCGTTAAGGAGGAAGCGACCTCTTCCAGATGGCTTAACCGGTAGCATCTGCTGTGTATGGATGAGATCGGTTTGAAGAGGTGCAGTAAATGGATCTAAGCAGTTGCAGGACAAGACAGGCAGATGTCGTTGAGGTGTAAATTCGCCTTTTCTTTGCCAAAACTAGCGAAGAATCCCATTAAAACATTTAGCGTCGTCTAATCCCTGTGTGTCTGGCATGAGATGCATCGTGTTTAAATCACTTGCCTACCATTTCTTCCCTTCTTATTGGCTCGTCCTATGCGCTCAGAAAGATTTTGTGCGTGGAAAGAAAATTACAAAATTATTGAAACCTGCACTTCATAGGGGGGGTGAAACGCTGAACGGGAAGCGTTGTTGTTGTGTTTTTTCCCCCTTTTGTAAGTTTAGCTTGGCATGTGATGGCATTTTTGAATGCTAATGACCTATTATGATGTCATAGCGCAGGTCCAAGGGATCAGCATATACAGTTTTATATATATATATATATATATATACCTATTTTTTTTTTTTTTTCAGGTATTTACCAAGACATATTAAAGCTATAGTTATATAGTGGATATGGTCTGAAAGTGCACACTCTTAGGTTTAATTTGAGGGGCTGAAGGGTTCAGGAATTACAGCTCTTAAGAACAGCCATCCCCCCTTTTTTAAGGGACCAAAAGTAATTGGACAATTTATTTTTATTATTATTATTATAAAGGATTTATATAGTTTGTGCAGTGCTTTACAACATCGGGGAAGACAGTACAATTACAATTCAATACAGAGGGGATCAGAGGGCCCTGCTCATTTGCGCTTACAATCTAGAAGGGAGGGTCAAGTGATGCAAAAGGTGATAACTGTGGTGGATGATCAGATGGACAAAATGAAAATACAATTGTTGGGTGTGGGTAGGATAGGCTTCTCTGAAGGGGAGGGTTTTCAGGGATCGTCTAAAATCTAATACAGTAGGAGATAGACAGACAGATTGGGGTAAGGAGTTCCATAGGTTTGAAGAGGCTCTGGAAAAGTCCTGGAGACGAGCATGGGAGGAGGTGATGAGAGAGCTAGAGAGCAGGAGGTCTTAAGAAGAACGAAGTGAATGATTAAGTTGGTATTTTGAGACTAGGTCAGTGATTTAGCTGGGGGCAGAGTTGTGGATGGCTTTGTAGGTCGTAGTTAGTATTTTGAATTTAATTTGTTGGGCGAGCGGAAGCCAGTGGAGGGATTGACAGAGAGGAGTAGCAGAGACAGAGCGGTTGGTAAGGTGGATGAGTTTGGCAGCAGCATTCATGATGGACTGAAGGGGGGTATAGAGTATGTAGGGGTAATCAAATCAGGAGGGAATTGTAATAATCAAGGCAAGAGATGGCCAGGGAGTGAATTGAGAGCTTTGTTGTGTCATTTGTTAGAAATGGGCGTATTTTGGAGATGTTGCGGAGGTTGAGGCGGCAAGATTTGGACAGTGATTGGACGTGGGGCTTAAAGGAAAGTTCCGAGTCCAGGACTACACCTAGGACCTTGGCATGTGGGAATGGGCTGATAGTAGTGCTATCGATTTTGATAGAGAGATCAGGGGAAGAGGCATGTGGGGGAGGAAAAATGAAAAGTTCGGTTTTGGATAGATTACGTTTGAGGAAGTGGTGCGACATCCAAACTGATATATCTGATAGTAAATTAGCGATACGTGAGGAGACTGAAGGAGTGAGATGAAGGGTAGAGAAATAGATTTGAGTGTCGAAGGAGGATGTGTAGATTGAGAATAGGAGAGGTCCAAGAACAGAACCTTGGGGGACTCGAACAGAGAAAGGAAGAGGAGAGGAGGAAGTAGAATTGTAAGTAACGCCAAAGATAAGTAGGTAGAGAATTGAATCAAAAGCTGTTTCATGGCCAGGTGTGGGCTACTCCTTCGTTATTTCTTCTTCAATTAAGCAGGTAAAAGGCCTGAAGTTGATTCTTAGTGTGGTATTTCCATTTGGAATCTATTACTGTGAACCTACATCATGCATTCAAAGGTGCTGTCCAAGGCTTCAAAAATGAATCAAATCCATCAGAGAGTTGGCAGCAACATTAGGAGTGGCCAAAACAGTTTGGTACATTCTGAGAAATGAAGAACGCCCTGGAGAGCTCAGCAACATAAAAAGGCCTGGACGTCCACGGAAGACCACAGTGGTGAATGATCGCAGGATCCCCCCTCTCCTAGATCAATACATACCCCATGGCTGCCCCCCAGATTTTCCCTTCCAACACCAATCCCCTTTCCCACAATCTCTTTGCTGTGCCCCCCCCTTCCTCACATGATACTACAGTGCCCAGGGAAGCCACCCATCCTTTGTCCCGGCCCTGCCGCGGTCAGAACGCACTCATTTGTTTTTCCGGCTATAGCCTGCAGCACTGATTGTTAAAGGGTCACTAAAGGAAAACATTTGTTTTGCTGAAATGACTGTTTATTGGGTATAGAGACATAAAAGTTAACTGATTCCTTTTTAAAAATGATTAAAAATTTTATTTAATCTATCATATAATGTGCCTCTAGTTTCACTTTGGTTTTAAATGTACATACATGAAGTTCCGGGTGAGAGGTGAGTCGGGAAGACACACAGAACAAAAACAAACAAATCCAGGGCAGTGTTTTGTTTTTAAAATGAATCTGATTGGTTCTGTAACGCTATTAGCGTTAATTTATGTACTAGGAGCGCAGCTTTACCTAATATGACAGCTGCGCTCCATTCACAAAGACATCCGCGTCACTTCCGGTACGCGGACGTCTGCGCTCCACGCTGGAACGCGGAAGTGCGTTCCAGTGTGCGGCGCTCGGCGTGCATGGGAGACCGGGCTATTTAAACCTCCAGCACTGGCGACAGGTTGTTGGAATATTCCTGTTGGACCCTGTCGCCACCTGGAGACCCTCCACCAACTCACACCAACCTTGAACTTCACTTTTGGGATACTTGGATCCTGATCTTAGTTGCTATACTAGATAGAAGGACCACCAGCGTTACACCTGTGCTTATTTTCCCAGTCTGGACTACCTCCTAACCGCAAGTATATAGAGTATATTACTGCATATTGGGATTACCATCTACTCCTGTGCAAACAGACCTGGTCCACACTACTTCTTAAACTGCATAAGGATATATAGCATATTACTGCATAAAGGGATTACCATCTACTCCTGTGCAAACAGACCTGGTTCACACTACTTCTTAAACTGCATAAGGATATATAGCATATTACTGCATAAAGGGATTACCATCTACTCCTGTGCAAACAGACCTGGTTCACACTACTTCTTAAACTGCATAAGGATATATAGCATATTACTGCATAAAGGGATTACCATCTACTCCTGTGCAAACAGACCTGGTTCACACTACTTCTTAAACTGCATAATTATATAGAGCATATTATTGCACATTGGGATTACCATCTACTACTATGCAAACTAACCTGGTCCACACTACCTCTTTAACTGCTTGTGTTTAAAGACTATTTTGCCATATAGTTAGTGTTGTTGCCCATAGTCTGGACTACCTTCTTCTCTCTCTTTCAGAAATACATATTAACTATTGAGATACTTGCTCTAAATATATTGAGGTTTTGCTTCTATATGTTATATCAGGAGTGCTAATTTCCTACATGACTCAAGTTCAGTACCTATATATTCAAAAAGCACTTACTAAAGACTTATCCTTGTCATTGCTCTAGACAAAGGTTACTATATAGTTTAACAAGTATTAAACTATTTCTACATGTTTTGCTCCAATCAGAGGATATGATGATATAGACCCCATACTCTTATAGTTCAGTGAGAGTGAGCTGGTGGTTAATTCTGATAGGCCTCTACAGCTGGAGTCTAAACTTGAGACAGAGTGTTCTCAGAATCAGGGTCGTAACATAATATTCCAACCCCTTTAAAAAAAAAAAAAAAAAAAAAAAAAAAAAAAAGGGAAACATTCAAGATGGATCCAGCTGAACTTGCAAATCATTTAGTTACACTCTCCCAAAGAGTGGATAACCTGACTGCTAACATGAATGAATTGCGTGTTCAGAATGATACCTTACGCAATCTCAATCATGCACAAGCTAGAGACAGACCTGAAGCTAAGGTCTGCCCACCAGAACTTTTTTCTGGTGAAAGGAAGAATTATAAACAATTTATTAGTTCATGTCGTTTGATGTACGAATTACGTCCGCGCACTTATTACTCTGATAGAATAAAGATCCTCACTTTAGTTACCTATCTCAGAGGTGAACCCAGAGTGTGGGCTGATACATACATAGAAGAACATGGAGATCTTTTGGGAGCTTTTGATACTTTCATTAATGAGATGTCTCTCTTATATGAAGATCCTAACAAACAGCTAACAGCTGAAAATTCAATCAGAACCCTCAAACAGGGTAAGAGGCCTGTGGAGGACTTTATTTCAGAATTTAAATGCTGGAGCAGGGAGACCCAATGGTCAGAGATTGCTCTTAGAAATCAATTTCGTTTGGGTTTATCAGAGGCTATGAAGGATGAGCTTGCTCGCGTCGTGCTCCCTGATACTCTAGAAGACCTCATGCACCTATCAGTGACTATCGATCGCCGTCTGCGTGAGAGAAAGGCAGAACGTGCAAATACATACCCAGTCACTTCCTTCAGGAGATTCAGATCGCCTTCAAAAGAGTCTCCAATGGAACTTGGAACTATAAGAGGACCTTTGACTCCAGCAGAAAAGCAACGCCGTAGAGCCAATAATCTATGTCTTTATTGTTCAGCTCCAGACCACATTGTGTCTACCTGTCCTCTACTTAAGAAAAACTCTGATGGTAAATTTTCCCACATTAATAAATTAGACTCATCCCTTTCCACGTCTAATCGATATATCTTTATCCTTCTTACTCTACAGTGGGATCAAGAAGAGATTTCCATTGAAGCAATGGTCGACAGCGGAGCCTGCGGCAACTTTATAGATTCAAGTATTGTAGAATCAAATAAAATTCCCTGTGTGTTTAAGCAAAATCCAGTGTCACTCACTTTTATTGATGGGTCCAGTTCAACTCATGGTCCTGTTATATCTCAGACATCTCCCCTAAAGGTTACATGTGCCACTGGTCATTCTGAGACCCTCAAATTTGATATTATTTCCTCACCTGTCTTTCCCATTGTTCTAGGCCTCCCATGGTTACTTCTTCATCAGCCTATTTTCTTATGGTCCACCAAATCAATTTCTTTACAGTCTGATTATTGTAAACAGTTCTGTTATTCCCCATGCATCATCTCTTTCTCTGACGCCATTCCACATGACCTACCTGAATATTTACATGATTTCCTTGATGTATTCAGTAAGACTAATGCAGATAAACTTCCTCCACATAGAATTTACGACTGTCCCATAGACCTCATTCCCGACAGTCCTATCCCTACTGCTCGAATCTACCCCCTCTCTCAACCAGAGCTTGTACATTTAAAAGAGTACCTCGATGAGAATCTAAAAAAGGGGTTTATTAGGAACTCCACCTCTTCAGCAAGTGCAGCTCTCTTTTTTGTAAAGAATAAAGATGGTTCACTCCGACCAATCATTGATTATCGTTCCCTCAATAATATCACTGTAAAAAATAGATACCCATTACCACTCATTCCGGAACTCATTGAGCGTCTACAGAACGCCAAGATCTATACAAAACTGGACCTCAGAGGTGCATATAATCTGATCAGAATCCGTTCGGGTGATGAATGGAAAACTGCCTTCAAAACCCGATATGGCCTTTTTGAGTATTGTGTGATGCCTTTTGGTTTGTGTAACGCTCCAGCAACTTTTCAGTGGTTCATTAATGATATTTTTCATGATCTACTTGATATTTGCGTTGTAATTTATTTGGACGACATCTTAATTTATTCTGAGAATCAGGATGAACATCACAAACATGTGCGCTGGGTTCTGGCTAGGCTTAGGACACACTCTTTGTATGCAAAACTTGAAAAGTGTGTATTCAGTCAAACTACTATTTCCTTCTTGGGTTACCAAATTACTCCTAGTGGAGTTCAGATGGATCGATCTAAGGTAGATTGTATTCTGTCCTGGCCTGCACCACAAACTAGGAAAGCTCTTCAGAGATTTCTCGGTTTTTCAAATTACTACAGAAAGTTCATAAAGAACTTTTCAGCTATTGTGAGACCATTAACCAGCTTAACCAGTTCAAAGATACCTTTTGTTTGGAATGATGATGCACAGAAATCTTTTGACACACTCAAGAATAGTTACACTTCTGCTCCTATTCTTCAATTGCCAAATCCATCATACCATTTTACATTAGAAGTAGATGCTTCGCATTTTGCTCTTGGCGCTGTACTCTCCCAACAACCTACATTATCGGAACCACTACATCCAGTTGCCTTTTTTTCCAGGACACTCTCCTCAGCGGAAAAAAATTATCCTATTGGCGAGAAAGAATTACTAGCAATAAGAGATGCTCTCTCTAACTGGAGACATTTGCTGGAGGGTTCAACACATACTATCACCATCCTCACTGATCATCGAAATTTACAACACTTAAAATCTTGCAAAACTCTCTCTGCCCGTCAAGTCAGATGGAGTCTATTTTTCGATAGATTCAATTTTGTTATTTCCTACCTTCCTGGCACTCAAAATACTAAAGCAGACTCTTTGTCTCGTATGCATGAAGAACAAACATTGGAGATTCCACCATTTTCAATTATTCCATCCAATAGGATTCTGGGTACTACTATGACCTTCAATAAATTGCTTATTCAAACCCTCACTAAAGAGAGATCTCATTTACCTATGGGTTTACAACAAGAGTCTAACGGACTATTAACTTTTAACAACAAGATATATGTTCCACCAAAATTGCAACTTATGTTACTAAAACAACTTCATGATGCTCCACTTGCAGGACATCCTGGCATTACTAAGACCCTTCATCTAGTCAAGAGAAATTACTGGTGGCCAAATCTCACAAAGACAGTTCAGGACTATGTTAATTCTTGTCAGACCTGTGCCACCAACAAACATTCTAGAAAACCTCCCTATGGTCTATTAACTTCTATCCCAGTACCAAATAGACCTTGGGACGTTATTTCTATGGATTTCATAGTTGACCTCCCAAGGTCAAATGGAACAAACACCATCATGGTCACAGTTGATGTTTTAACAAAGATGGCCCATTTTGTACCTTTGAAGAGGTTACCAACCTCTCAAGAGACGGCAAAGGCTTTCATATCCAATATTCTTAAACTTCATGGCTTACCATCTCAGATCATTTCAGATAGAGGCTCACAATTCATTTCCAGATTCTGGAAAGCTCTCTGTCAAACGCTACAAATAGATCATCGCATGTCTACCGCCTATCACCCCCAAACTAATGGGCAAACAGAACGGGTAAATCAAACACTGGAACAATATCTGCGCTGTTACTGCACCCACCTCCAAGACGACTGGTTTCATTTACTTCCACATGCAGAATTTGCTTACAACAACGCCTCCAGTTCATCCTCCCAGTTTTCACCTTTTTACGCAAATTATGGTTTTCATCCTAATAATTTACCGTCTACTTTTCCTTCAACTAATGTCCCTGCTGTTCAGAATCTTTTATCAACCATAAAGGATACTCTAGATACTCTCCGTTCTAATCTTGAAGATGCGCAGATTAGACAAAAGAAGTATTACGATTCTCATAGAACAAAACCCCCATCTTATAAGATTGGAGATTTGGTATGGTTATCTACTAGGAATTTACGACTCAAGATTCCTTCTAAGAAACTTGGCCGTCAGTACACGGGACCTTTTCCAATTTCCCACATCATTAACAATAATGCTGTCAGATTAATTCTACCCTCCGATTGGAAGATTCATCCATCCTTCCATGTTTCATTAATTAAACCTTTCAAACCAAACCCTTTTCCAAACAGAGATCCACAACCTCCTCCACCAGTTCAAGTTTTTGGTGAGACTGAATATCAAGTAGAGAAAATTTTGGATTCTAGGAGGAGAGGTTCTTCCATTCAATACTTGATTCGTTGGAAAGGCTATTCTCCCACAGATGATTCCTGGGAATACTCATCAGATATTCATGCCCCTAGACTTATTAAGCAGTTCCATCACAAATATCCTGATAAACCATCTCCTATTAGGCGCCCCGGATGGGCCCCCTTGAGGAGGGGAGTATGTAACGCTATTAGCGTTAATTTATGTACTAGGAGCGCAGCTTTACCTAATATGACAGCTGCGCTCCATTCACAAAGACATCCGCGTCACTTCCGGTACGCGGACGTCTGCGCTCCACGCTGGAACGCGGAAGTGCGTTCCAGTGTGCGGCGCTCGGCGTGCATGGGAGACCGGGCTATTTAAACCTCCAGCACTGGCGACAGGTTGTTGGAATATTCCTGTTGGACCCTGTCGCCACCTGGAGACCCTCCACCAACTCACACCAACCTTGAACTTCACTTTTGGGATACTTGGATCCTGATCTTAGTTGCTATACTAGATAGAAGGACCACCAGCGTTACACCTGTGCTTATTTTCCCAGTCTGGACTACCTCCTAACCGCAAGTATATAGAGTATATTACTGCATATTGGGATTACCATCTACTCCTGTGCAAACAGACCTGGTCCACACTACTTCTTAAACTGCATAAGGATATATAGCATATTACTGCATAAAGGGATTACCATCTACTCCTGTGCAAACAGACCTGGTTCACACTACTTCTTAAACTGCATAAGGATATATAGCATATTACTGCATAAAGGGATTACCATCTACTCCTGTGCAAACAGACCTGGTTCACACTACTTCTTAAACTGCATAA
The DNA here is from genome assembly GCF_905171775.1 of Rana temporaria. Taxonomy (NCBI): domain Eukaryota; kingdom Metazoa; phylum Chordata; class Amphibia; order Anura; family Ranidae; genus Rana; species Rana temporaria. The sequence continues at coordinate 120,871,348 of NC_053498.1, forward strand.
GGATATATAGCATATTACTGCATAAAGGGATTACCATCTACTCCTGTGCAAACAGACCTGGTTCACACTACTTCTTAAACTGCATAATTATATAGAGCATATTATTGCACATTGGGATTACCATCTACTACTATGCAAACTAACCTGGTCCACACTACCTCTTTAACTGCTTGTGTTTAAAGACTATTTTGCCATATAGTTAGTGTTGTTGCCCATAGTCTGGACTACCTTCTTCTCTCTCTTTCAGAAATACATATTAACTATTGAGATACTTGCTCTAAATATATTGAGGTTTTGCTTCTATATGTTATATCAGGAGTGCTAATTTCCTACATGACTCAAGTTCAGTACCTATATATTCAAAAAGCACTTACTAAAGACTTATCCTTGTCATTGCTCTAGACAAAGGTTACTATATAGTTTAACAAGTATTAAACTATTTCTACATGTTTTGCTCCAATCAGAGGATATGATGATATAGACCCCATACTCTTATAGTTCAGTGAGAGTGAGCTGGTGGTTAATTCTGATAGGCCTCTACAGCTGGAGTCTAAACTTGAGACAGAGTGTTCTCAGAATCAGGGTCGTAACAGGTTCTGAGGAGTTTTAGACACACAGTAATGACAGCTTAGACCACCGTGAGAAAGCTCCCAGTACGATGGTTATAAGGAAACAGGCAACCAGGAAGTGTGGAGATCACAGCAGAATTACAGCTACTTCAAAGCAAAAACGAACAATGAGGACATGAAACCAGTACTGCAGTAAGGTAAAGGAAGCTATTTAGCTAAAAAAAAAAAAATTCCTTTAGTGACCCTTTAAATCTATTTAAAAACATATGGTCAAATTTTGTTCAGATTGCCCAAATTTTTTACATTTGAGCAACAAATGTTTTAGAAGTAGACCCCTAAATATCACCCCAGAAGGTTTACATCCTACTTAAAACTGAACTTCAGGATAAGCAAATTATTTGTAGATACAAGAGGCATATGTATTCTTAGGCCTACATTACATTTCGCAATACAAGCATTTTTTTTTTTTTTTTAATCCTGACTCCGTTTGCGAGTGTTGTCTCGCAAAACTAGCAGGATTCAAGCCACAGCGTTGTGCAGTACCGCATTTGGCCAGAGGTACGGGGTGCCGGAGCCAAGGAGAGTCGATCGGAGCCGTTCAGAAATACTCGTAAAAACTTGGAAATACCTAATTCCCGAGCCTTTCCGAGGGTTTTTCGGCACCCCCCTACCTCTGGAAACATGCGGTATTGCATGCCATAGAAGTCAATGTGGAACAAATTATTTTCATTTCTTTTTTTTTTGTGTGTTTCATTCTTTTTTATTATTGAGAAAAGGAAATATAAGAAAGACAGTAACATGGATTGTAGGATGATACACAGCACTACAAACAATATTACAGCAGTTGCAGGATAGTAGGCATCACAAACCAGTTATGGCATAATTACGATGCATGTTACAAAGTACAATAACTAGAACAGAGAACAGACTAGCTAAATCAAAGAACCATTTAGCTAGGTAGATAAGCTAACAAACAACCAAATAAACAAATAAACGAACAAGTGGACAGCAGGTCAATGTCGGAAAGGGCTAAGATTGTACATTCAATCACCGATCTTTGGCCCAAAGAACCCATAGTTGCCACTGACGGTCAAAGATGCGTTTTGAGCTATATTTGTAAGCCAGCAAGTTTTCGTACGTAAAGTTTTGTTTAACTATATCAATTACCTCTGATACATTAGGAGAGAGGTTAGACTTCCACTTCCTAGCAATTAACAACCTAGCGGCTAACAAGATGTGGGTGACAATTTTTCGACAGTCTAGGGGAAAAAGATCGATACCTAAGTTGAGAACCGCCAGAGCTGGAGAGGGTTTGGTGAGAATCCCAGTAATATCCGAGATGGTACAAAATACTTTATTCCAAAAACTAGTAAGGTGTTTACATGACCAAAAAACATGCATAATCTGGCCTACTCCTCCACAACCTCTCCAACAGAGTGGGGAGTGTGAAGGCAAGAATTTAGAAAGTCTATATGGGGTAAGGTACCATCTCAAGGCAATTTTGTGGGCTAGTTCCCAATGATTTGCACATTTGGAGGCCTGGTAAATAGATTTGAAAGCTGCTTGCCATTGGCGAGGAGTGTAGGTCTCCCCAAGATCCGTTTCCCACCTCTGATAAGGGGTGGATTTATAGAAAGTAAGTTTATCTTGGAGTAGGTGGTAGAATAGAGAAGTACCCTTAGCAGAGAGAGAAGGCTCCGAAAAGAAACTCCAACCTTGTCTGCAAAGGGTAATGTCAGGGGAGGGAAGAGATCCTAGAAGATGGGAAATTTGAAGATATAAATAATAATCGGTAGCTGGAATGCAGAATTCCTCTTGGATCTTTAAAAAGGACTTCAGAGCATTCCCCTCTAATAACTGTTGTAGGATCAGGATACCTCGCCTCACCCAGGTAAGGAGGGACGAGTCAGGGATTAACAGCTCTACGGTTCTCAACGGGACCGGCACAGAAACTTTCTGATTTTGGGAAGAGGTCACGGAGCAAAGTACTCTCCATGCCTCCAAGGAAGCTTGAGTAGAAAGAGGTAGGAGGTTCAAATTCCTCGGCCTCCACACGTCAGCCAGCAGCAGGTTTTGGAGGGAGGGAGTGGAACTACAATGCTCCTCCACATCAATCCACATCTTGTCCGCCGCAGGTGAAAACCAACTCCTCAACTGGGTCAACTGGGTGGCGATCCAATAATCGCGTAAGTCGACCATTCCCATGCCTCCTGCGTGTCTATGTTTCAGAAGCTGGGCATGGGAGCACCGAGGCCTCTTCCCATGCCAAACAAAATCTTTCAATATCTTATTAAGCATAAGCAGATGCGATCTCTTAAGAGGCACGGGGAGTGTCCTGAAGATATACAAAATTTGAGGTAGCATGAACATCTTAAAAGTGGCGAGGCGCCCTGTCCAGGAGAGTTCACATTTAGACATTTTTTTTGCATCAATCGTAAGTTTATCAATGAGAGAAGAATAATTGACATCTGCTACACGTGTGAGATCAGATACCAATCGGATACCCAGGTAAGGAATCCCATCCGTGCTCCAAGAGTATGAGTATAAAGATTGGAGTTTTTCCCGAAGAGTAGGATCTATTCCTAAATCCAACACTAGGGATTTGGTATAATTGACTTTATAGTAGGACAAGGCACTAAAGGTCTGAAGGATGTCATGAGTTGCTGCTAAGGATTTACTTGGGTTTGTCAAGAAAATGATTATATCGTCAGCGAACAAATTTATAACGTGGGAAGTAGTCTGACCTTTGAAACCATGGATGTGTGGTGAGCTTCTAACGGCCTCAGCCAGGGGTTCGATTAACAAATTAAAAATGGATGGGGACAGGGGGCAGCCCTGCCTGGTCCCATTAGAAATCATAAAGGGGTTGGAGAGGATGTTAGAAGTGTACACTCTTGCAGATGGCAAGGTGTACAACGCCAGAATAGCAGTTAAAATAGGCCCAGAGAATCCGAATTTTTGGAGAGCATGGGTCATGTATTGCCAATGGATGCGGTCGAATGCCTTCTCCGCATCCAGGGAAAGGAGCAGAGAAGGCACCCGACCCGTCCTAGCCTGATGGATTATACCCAACACTCTCCTGGTAGCATCTGCCGCCTGGCGACCGGCAATGAAACCCGTTTGATCCGATTTAATAAGGGTTGGAAGGATGGGGGACAATCTATGTGCGATAATCTTTGCGTATAACTTAAGATCCGTGTTTAGGAGTGAAATCGGCCTATAATTGGATGGCTGGGTGGGATCCTTACCTGGTTTTGGTATTGTTACAATATATGCCTGCAACATTTCTTTAGGAAAAGGAGCAGAGGCCATTGCAGCTGCGAACACCGAAGAAAGATTAGGGGCTAGAACATCTTGAAACCGCTTATAGTAGTCATTCGAGAAGCCGTCAGGTCCCGGGGACTTCCCAAGCGGCAACGAATGAATTGCTTTTGCAATCTCCTGGGGAGTTATAGGCGCGTTAAGCGCCCGCAACTGGTCAGATGTAAGAGCAGGGAGTTGCAAAGAGGCCAAAAAAGATTGAATATCTGAGTCATCAGGTTGCGGGGTATTAGGGTCATCTCTCAGGTTGTAGAGGGAACCATAGTAAGACGCAAAAGCGTCAGCGATATCCTTAGGGTTAGTAATTTTCCTCTGTGAGGATGGGTCTATCAGGTGGCTAATTTTCGTTTGTAATTTCCTCGCTTTGAAACGATTGGCAAGAAATTTGCCTGCTTTGTTGCCGGAGGAGTAATATGTTAGTTTAAGGGCCTTAAGAAATTTATCGTGACGCTCTATTAACATCAGACGCAAATCAGAGCGCAATTTAGAAAGAGCTGTGCACAAGGATTGGGAGGGGTTAGCTTTATTGGAAGCGTCAAGAGATTGGATATCTTTCAGTATTTTGTCAAGCTGCAACGACCTCTCTCTCTTAATACGAGAACACATCTGAATAAAAATTCCCCTTATATAAACTTTATGAGCACACCATACAACATAAGGGTCAGAGACCGATTGAGAGTTAAACCGAAAATATTCCTGAAGAAGGTTAGCAATATCTAAAACATTACGTTCAGAGTTAAAAAGTTGTGAGTTAACTCTCCAGATATATGCAGGGTTGGGTGTGTGTTCCTCCAGAACTGATACAGAAACTGGAGCGTGATCAGACCACGTAATATCATGTATACTGGAGGAAGACACAGCCTGTAGAAGCACCTTATCCACCAAGATCATATCGATCCTTGAGTATGAGTTATGGCGTGCAGAGTGGAAGGTAAAGTCACGTTCTTCGGCATGTTGACACCTCCAAACATCGTAGACATCTTCCTTGTGGAAAAGTGGTTGGAGTGCTAAAGGCAGACGTTTAGGCTTAGAAGATAGGTCTAGATGAGGGTCAGCAGTGGCATTAAAGTCTCCGCATATCACCAGCTGCCCTCGCCTAAGGTGTGATATTTTGCGAAACAGTTTTCGTACAAAGCGACTTTGACGGGTGTTAGGAGCATAGGCACACACTATTGTGAAGGGCCTGTTGTTAATATCACACACAAGTATCAAAAACCTGCCTTCAGGGTCTCGGAAGGAGTCATGAAGGGAAAAGGCCACAGAGTTTTTAACCGCAATAAGGACTCCCTTCCGTTTCTGCGAGGCGGATGCGGTAAATATGTGGGGAAACTGTTTGTGATACAAGGCCGGTAAGGCTGATTCCAGAAAGTGCGTTTCCTGCACACAAATCAAGTCACTTCCCAGTTTAAGAGATTCAGCCCAAAGAGATGCCCGTTTAGCAGGGTGATTGAGGCCTCTCACATTAAAGGACGTTATTTTAAACACCATCTGGACAATAGAGCAGAGTGCCTATGTTACCTCCCGGCGTCCCCAGCAGGGCCTCAAGTGGAGCTGCACAGACAGTGGCAGGGTTGTAAAGCTGCACGATGTGGTGATGAGCATCTAAGGGCCGTTCCCGAGCATTTGACCTGCAGTTCAAAACAAAAACAAAAACAAAAAAAGAAGAAAAGAAAACATATCGAACAGAATATAAAAAAATGGGCGATTCCAGCCGGAATCTGAGTGCAGACGAGATGCACCAAAGCTGTAGGGGGGTCATCTTGGGCATAACGTCTTAACGGACCGGGTTAAGAAAGCAACAAGAGTATATGCTGGTTGGCACATGTGGTTAATTAGCACGGTTCTTCTGTTTACGCTTGTAGGAGACGGTCTGCCATACCTCTCGTGTGTCGATCTTAGAAGGAGACATTTGGGGAGCAGGTTCTTGTTCTGGCAGGATATCCCAGGAGCGAAGCAAAGCCAGGCCGCCATCCAAAGATGTTATTACTGAGGTGGAGTTGTTGTATGTGACGGTGAGCTTCGTTGGAAAGCCCCAGCGATAAACAATGTCGTGATTTCTAAGAGCCTTTGTGATCGGCAAGAGTGATTTTCTTTTTTTGAGGGTATATTGCGAGAGATCCGCATACACTTGGAGGCGAGAATATTTCTCCGGGATCTGATTATTTTTTCGGAAATTAGCCATAAGTTGGTCTTTCACATGGTAGAAATGCACTCTCACAATAACGTCTCTCGGCAAGTCCTCTGATAGATAAGAAGGTTTCGGCAGACGGTGTATGCGATCGATCACTACTTCAGAGTCAGGCACAGATGGCAAAACTGCACGGATTAGGTCACAAGCATACTGAGTCAGATGGGTATTGAGAACAGTTTCGGGGACCCCCCTAAGTTTCAGATTATTTCGCCTTGAGCGGTCCTCAAGATCTGCGATTTTGGCTCTGAGGTCCTCAAGTTGTTCATCATGATCATTGTGGGAATCTATCAGGGAGTTATGAGAAGAAGCAAATTCCCCCATCTTATGTTCAATCTTGTCTACTCTGCCTCCCAGCTCCTGCACTTCAGCTTTAAAAGTAGCAACACATTGCACCATGTCTGATTGCAGTGATGTACGGAGAGACAGCAGCATATCTTTGAGTGTAGATTCAGAGACAGGCTGAGAGGTGGCAGGGAAGGAGTTAAAGGTATCAGAGAGTTCTCTTGTAGTGTCAGCAGAGTTGCAGTCCAGGCTTACCTCAATAGGAGATGAACCCACAGACATCCTGGGCTTCGATTTAGCAGGGCTCTGCATTGATGGGGTTGAAGCCGCTGGTGATCTGGGCTGAGTAGCCTTAACTGCAGGGCTCTGTGAGGAGCGAGAGTAGCCGCTGGAGGAGGCCGGCGAGCAGCCGCCGGCGCCATCTTGGACACGCTGTTGATCCACGGGGAGGAAGAAATGCGGGAGTTTCTGGCTCCCGACGGATTCTTTCTTCCTCCTTGCCATCGCGGGGTGTTCCGCTGCCTGTCACCGAGCCGCGGGGTTGTTTTGCGGTCGTTTAAAGTGCCGCTAGCCGCCGAAAGTCCCGGTCCTCTGGTGGAGCTGTAAGCCTAAGCGTCCATCCAGCCGCGCGGTAGCCACGCCCCCTATTTTCATTTCTATTGACTTCTATGGGGAAACTCGCTTTGATATGCGAGTGCTTTGGATTACAAGCATTCTCCTGGAACGGATTTTGCTCGTAGTCCAAGGTTCCACTCTATATCCTTTGTGGCTATTTAAATAAAAGAATTGCATGCCCGGAGTTCAGCTTTAAGGCATTAGGCATGTTGGTGTTAAGGAGATAATAAGATGAGCGTGATAGGTTGGAAACCTGCAATTCACACAAAGAGATAAATTCACGATAACAATGTAATTGGAGGCCGTTCTCATTGTGGCTTGTGAAATTTCTCTAAGAAGGCAAAAAAAAAAAAAAAGGCGTATGATGCCGCAAAGTCCCAAATCCTCCATTTTCAAGGTAGCAAGCATCGTTTAATATAGAAAGTGGGATTAATGCTGCAGCCGAGGCTTTTCATGGATTATGTAATAGCTCAGCAGGCAGAGAAAATGAATGTGTAAGTGATCATTGCGAGCTGGCTACCCTGCCGCTATTTTTATTATGGCCTTCCATTAGTTTTCATGAGAGCAGTGGCACGCTGCGGGCGGCCTTACAGCCGGGGCCTTTTACGCGGGTCTGTTCAACACTTAGCGAATGCCGGGATTTTTTAGCTCGCAGGGATCGAAATCCATTCTGCTCTAAGCCATTGAGGAGAGATTTTTATTTATCCATTCTTTTTTTTCTTTATTTTTTTTTTCTTCTTCTGTGTGAAACGCTTAAAAATCCTGTGTAGAAATGTTTATCGCCGCAATGATTGTCAAAAAGCGATTGTGTGGGGCGCAGCTCACTGTTGGCCAAAAACGATCGTAAATGTCTTGTTTTTGAATTTTAAGAAGTTTATGATCCTTTATGAATAAAAGCTATTCCGTACTGTTACAATAGGAGATTATTCCATTACTGGCTTCTCTGGAGATCTGCAGAACATTGCTCCGTCCCATCTCCCTCCTCATAGATGTATATTGCTGTATTCTGCAGATTATTCCATTACTGGCTTCTCTGGAGATCTGCAGAACATTGCTCCGTCCCATCTCCCTCCTCACAGATGTATATTGCTGTATTCTGCAGATTATTCCATTACTGGCTTCTCTAGAGATCTGCAGAACATTGCTCTGTCCCATCTCCCTCCTCATAGATGTATATTGCTGTATTCTGCAGATTATTCCATTACTGGCTTCTCTGGAGATCTGCAGAACATTGCTCCGTCCCATCTCCCTACTCATAGATGTATATTGCTGTATTCTGCAGATTATTCCATTACTGGCTTCTCTGGAGATCTGCAGAACATTGCTCCGTCCCATCTCCCTCCTCACAGATGTATTCTGCAGATTATTCCATTACTGGCTTCTCTAGAGATCTGCAGAACATTGCTCTGTCCCATCTCCCTCCTCATAGATGTATTCTGCAGATTATTCCATTACTGGCTTCTCTGGAGATCTGCAGAACATTGCTCCGTCCCATCTCCCTTCTCACAGATGTATATTGCTGTATTCTGCAGATTATTCCATTACTGGCTTCTCTGGAGATCTGCAGAACATTGCTCCGTCCCATCTCCCTCCTCACAGATGTATATTGCTGTATTCTGCAGATTATTCCATTACTGGCTTCTCTGGAGATCTGCAGAACATTGCTCCGTCCCATCTCCCTCCTCACAGATGTATATTGCTGTATTCTGCAGATTATTCCATTACTGGCTTCTCTGGAGATCTGCAGAACATTGCTCCGTCCCATCTCCCTACTCATAGATGTATATTGCTGTATTCTGCAGATTATTCCATTACTGGCTTCTCTGGAGATCTGCAGAACATTGCTCCGTCCCATCTCCCTCCTCATAGATGTATTCTGCAGATTATTCCATTACTGGCTTCTCTAGAGATCTGCAGAACATTGCTCCATCCCATCTCCCTCCTCAGAGATGTATTCTGCAGATTATTCCTTTACTGGCTTCTCTGGAGATCTGCAGAACATTGCTCCGTCCCATCTCCCTCCTCACAGATGTATATTGCTGTATTCTGCAGATTATTCCATTACTGGCTTCTCTGGAGATCTGCAGAACATTGCTTCGTCCCATCTCCCTCCTCATAGATGTATATTGCTGTATTCTGCAGATTATTTTATTACTGACTTCTCTGGAGATCTGCAGAACATTGCTCTGTCCCATCTCCCTCCTCATAGATGTATATTGCTGTATTCTGCAGGTTATTCCATTACTGGCTTCTCTGGAGATCTGCAGAACATTGCTCCGTCCCATCTCCCTCCTCATAGATGTATTCTGCAGATTATTTTATTACTGGCTTCTCTGGAGATCTGCAGAACATTGCTCTGTCCCATCTCCCTCCTGACAGATGTATATTGCTGTATTCTGCAGATTATTCCACCATTACTGACTTCTCTGGAGATCTGCAGAACATTGCTCTGTCCCATCTCCCTCCTCATAGATGTATATGTCTGTATTCTGCAGATTATTTTATTATTGGCCTCCCTGGGAACTGCAGAACATTGCTCCATCCCATCTCCCTCCTCACAGATGTATATTGCTGTATTCTACAGATTATTTTATTATTGGACTCCCTGGGAATCTGCAGAACATTGCTCCATCCCATCTTCCTCCACACAGGTATATAATACTGTATTCTGCAGAATATGTCATTACTGACTTCTCTGAAGACCTGCAGAACATTGCAATATTTTTTGGGGGGCGCAAACAAACTGAAAAAAAAAAAAAAACATCAATTGCAGCCAGTTTGCCCCCCCCTCAAATGCAGCCAGTTTGCCCCTCAAATGCAGCCCGTTTGCCCCCCACCCGGCACTTACCTTTCTCGGGTCAGTGCCGTCCTCCTCCGAGTCCTAGATGTCTTCTCCCGTCCTCGATGTCATCTCTGCTATGACTGGACGCCTGTCGCTTCTGCCAATCGGATGACCGGTAACCAGACCCGGTGCACCTGATTGGCTGAGAGGCGGGTCAGAGTTGGGGAAGCAATTCCCTAACACAGCATTGTTTAAACAGGGAACGCACAGCACTGTTTAACCATTTGGAAGCCGATTAGAGCCCACAGGCTCTAATCAGGAAGCCTATTAGAGCCTCTGGCTCTAATTGGGCACTTTCAAAACACACCCACCGCTGTAATTCAGATGGCCGGCTCTCAACAGGGGGCTGGACACCTAAATAATTGGCGGCAGCGGCGACAATGGGTGGTGTGACAGGAATTCAGATAAATTTGTGGGTGTTGTCACTGATGGGACATACATTTCTGCCTTGTTTAGACGATACACAGATGGTTATCGGGCATCGGATACAAACATAGCCAGAGAAAGGCTAAAGGCCGTTGAAAAACTTCAGCTATTCAGAATGAGGCAATTAAGGCCTCTATAAGAAATCCAAAGGATTACCACTAATTTGCTGCATGCTGAGGCTTTCTGTGTGAAAGAGAGCAGAGCTGAAGGTACTCTGTGGAGGTGAGGAGAGGATTGATTTTTCTGTGTGATAAAAAATCAAGACTGTTGTTTTTGTGCTGTATGACCAGCACTGTCTACCCAGCAGTAGGCTGTGTTAGACTTCATAGATAGGTTCCTGTGTGGAAGGTAGATGCCCAAAGTGGCTAGGAGTTATTTTATGTTTGATTTTGTTTATGCTGTTTGGATGCTTGCAATTGTTTTCTAGCAAGATGGAAAAATAAACCAAAATCTTTGTTTTCAACCATCTTCGACTGCCAGTCTGTATAAATTCAGTGTGTGGTGAACCCATCCAAGGGGTCACACACCCCGCTAGCGAGCTAACCCCTCAAAGTGGATTCATGCAATGCATGAATCTATCTATTGAGTGACGGGTGCAGGAGAGAGGCTCCTGCACCCACTATGTACGCACCGCCACTGGTGTACACCATACACAGACAAGACCAGTCACCCTGCACAAGGAAAGGGCAGCAGTGAGCGGTCTTCATTACAGGAAGTTCCTGCATACATTGGATTACTGCACTGATCTGGAAGAAATACACAAAGCACGCCAAGATTCAGGGAAGAATACACATGACTGTTGTATTCAGACAATATTTGACTGATCTGGAGTCCAGCTTTAACCTACCTAGGTCCTTGTTGGGTCTTAATCTGGTCCGTGTAAAGATTATTCTACTACTGGTCTCCCTAGATTCCTGATTGCATGTTGGTATCTGTGCAGGTCATGATCGGTTTAGGATTACCTGCTGTGATTGCGTCCCCCGGCAGTGTGATCTTGGTGCGGAGGGCCCATATCATCCTTTTGGAAATCCTCGCTCTCTCCATTGACAATGTGAAGGAAATTCTCCTTGACATGTATCCGGTTCTGAAGCTCAGACTGATACCTCCTCTCCTCAGATAAATTGTCTGAGTCATCGTCCTCCAAACTATCCTCTAAACTGTCCAAGCTGAGGTGTAAGTTAATATCCGGTCTGCTGTACGCAGCCTGTGTGACCAGCGAATTGGGATCCATTACTCCATCGCAGTACGTCCGTGTCACCTTCAAGGGGAAAAAAAGCACAAGTTTAGTATTCTTTTATTTCAGAAGACAAAAAAAGGCGTTTTGTTGTTGGCTAAAATGTGCAATGTGGCTGTACAACAACCTTTTCCATCCATGTATGTGGTCATTGAATGGTTGGTTCTATTCTTGGGTAACTACAGGGGTGCAACATTTACCATTTGTTCTGGTGCTCATGAGGCCGGTAAGAGGTAAAACAGATCATAACTGCTTTGCCAATCAGGGAAACAAAAAATGGGGAGGTATACCGCAGGAGAGTTGGTAAACCCAAATGGTCGGACTTTAAAGGCGTAGTACACACTAAAATCTATACAAAAAATGATTTTATTAAACAAAATTGGTCATACATATAGCATTAGAGCAAAAAAAGCATAAAAAGCATCATAAAAAAAGTGAGGCCCTTGAGCCAACACGTTTCGCTGTTAAGCTTCCTCAGGGCACATTCAGGGTTTGTTGATGGCAAAGGAGAGAACAGGTCTCACTATGTAAAATAGAACATATGTGTTATAATATTGTATTGAATTATAACACATATGTTCTATTTTACATAGTGAGACCCGTTCTCTCCTTTGCCATCAACGAACCCTGAATGTTCCCTGACGAAGCTTAATGGCGATTTTGTGACCAATAACGAACGAACTGTCTAAACGACCGAATTTCGGACATTTTTTTGGTATAGTGTATGGCCAGCATTAGTAACGTGTATTCTAGCCGGGTTTTCTTTGTAACACCAGCTGAGTACTAATTTTAATAGGTTAGTTCACCTGTAACCTAATAATAACATATTAGAGCAGTATATAGGTGATTGTGGTGACTAGCTCCAATAGGTAATGACTAAGCGTTGATATTTGCGCGAAACGCATCTACCTCTTTGTCCCCTGCTCCATCTGTCAACCACACTTGTCATATGAAGCTTCAATAAAAGGATTTTTTGGAAGTGCAGCCGTCCGGAATTATTTCTTCACATTACACAGCATGCGAGCTGGGCTAGCACCTAACTAGTGTGTGTGTGTGTGGGGGGGGGGGGGGGATTAACCAGAGACTCACTCACCTGGAGCTGCTTTTCTTGTTTCATCAGTGCCGGTGTGCTGTCAGAATTGGTGACCCGTCAGATTAGGTAACAGAAGTGATGTTCCGTCAGCTGTGCATGCGTTCCACCGCTACCAGGTTTGCTAATCTGACAGAACATCTGCAGTCAGAAGAAGTGGCAGCAGACCTCTTACTACACCCAGCTATGTCTTACATTTCAGAGTAATTTTAGCAATAAAGTGAGCGTATATAAATAAACATTATGGGGCAGATCCACATACATACGCTGCGCCCGGCGCAGATGTCAGATACGCTACGCCGCTGTAACTTACTTTGACTTGGTTTGAATCCTCAACGAATTAGCGCCGTAAGTTATGGCGGCGTAGTGTATCTCTCGCGGCGTAAGGGCGCGGAATTCAAATTGGGTGGGTAGGGGGCGTGTTTCATTTAAATGAAGCGCGTCCCCGTGCCGAACGAACTGCGCATGCCCCGTCCGTCAAAACTCCCAGGGTGCATTGCTCCAAATGACGTCGCAAGGGCGTCATTGTTTTCGACGTGAACGTAAATGGCGTCCAGCCCCATTCACGGATGACTTACGCAATCAACGTAACATTTTAAAAATTATACGCGGGAACGACGGCCATACTTAACATTGAGTACGCCACCACATAGCAGCTTTAACTATATGCCGGAAAAAGCCGAACGGAAACGACGTAAAAAAATGCGACGGCTGCTCGTACGTTCGTGGATCGTCGGAAATAGCTAATTTGCATACTAAATGCGGATTACAACGGGAACGCCACCTAGCGGACGTAGAAAAATTGCATCTAAGATCCGAAGGCGTACGAAGACGTACGCCTGTCGGATCTAACCCAGATGCCGTCGTATCTTGTTTTAAGGATTCAAAACAAAGATACGTCGCGGGAATTTTGAAATTACGCCGGCGTATTAATAGATACGCCGGCGTACTTTCTTTGTGGATCTACCCCAGTATGTTGATATCCGTGATGCTGTTTTGATGTTACACTTTGAAAGAAGCTGGACACCAGCAGGAGGAAGGTGGCAGAGGCCATGTTGGTACACCCCACACTGATCAGCGCTAAACCTTTAGGTTTTCAAAATTAAAGATCCAAACAGCATCACAGATATCATTTTACTACATTTTATTTGTATACGCTCACTTTATTGGTAAAATTAGATGTCCGCCTTCTGACTACAGGTGTTCTGTCAGATTAGAAAACCTGGTAGCGATGGAACGCATTTGCAGCTGACGGTTGCACTCTCTGCAACTCAAGCCCACCCTATATTGAAGCCTATAAGAGCCTCTGGCAGCGGCTGTGCGGAATGACATCACGTCCAATAGACTCCACCCTAGGGATACCTGGGGTGTCGCACCACATAGCAACGCGCCGTGCAGTGAAATGTCACACTTTGAATAGAGGTGAAAGGAAGAAAAAAACACTGCGATTCCCCAAAACGCACATCACACCGCTCCGCGCCCCAACCCGCACTGCGCTAGAAGGCCCTGCATTTTACCGCACAGGCTAGTGTGAATGACCCCTTATTGTAAATGTCTTTTGTGACTTTAATTTAGGAACAAAGTAAAACCCAGAACATGCTAATCAGCCTGCAATGTGTAAACAGACATAAAGCGATATAGTCTATATTTAATGCAATTCAGGGATATTGATCGATAACTCCTGTCATACCTGGAGAGATTCTGGAGTCATCCTCCGATGGAGCTGGCCGGCTGCTAGAGAACTGATCCCGTCTGAGCTGTAGTGTTGTCATGGTGACAGGACGACAACAAACAACCACAACAAAAGGCTTCCCCGCTGCTGAAGGCCTCAGCATAGCAGGGCTTACTAATGCTACACCCCGAGGCCACTCGCATACCTAGACAGACAGACAAGCCTAATGATACAAAATATCTCTGGCTTTCAGCACTGACAATCTGTAAGTTAAGGGCCAGGTCACACCACATGCAGTCCTGTGGGGCTTTTCTCTGCATCAAAAACCATATGGTTTCCAATCGCATAATTCACATCAGTGTGGTCAGTTCCAAGATGTTATAGTTCCAGAAAAAAAGAACATGCTGCATTTTTCCCTGCACTGGACTGTACTGGAACGTGGTAAAACGCATAAAAAACGCACCAGAGTGCACTGGAATGCATCAAAAACGCACCCGATTTGGTGTCAGGAAAACTTGTCAAAAGTGATTCATGCTGATAGCAGAGGAAGGAAGCAGCAGACAGAAATGACACTTAGTGCGTGGATTGAGACAAGTACACACTTTAGGGGCATATGCATTGTTCATATTTCATGTAAGAGGTTTACAATGGTTTTTAATTTGTATTTGCACATCTGTGATTTAACTTGCTTATGTGTATTTTTCATATTTTTCTTTCCTAAATTTAGCTCAATTTAGCACTAGAGGGAAAATTTAGACTAAATATATACACTTGCACTGATGTTCTCTTCTGGTCCAAGCCAGGAATATAAGTGAGTAGACTCCTGCTCTGCGTGTGCTGGCTTCACAGGTCATTAGCCATGTGTGTCCTCGTCTTCTGTGATGGAATTGGATGGGCGGGAAGAAAAATGGAATGAAAGGATGAGGAGAGCAGCCTTTTCAGTTTATGCGGATGAGGATTACATTGGATGCATGGCTGCACACTACTCATGTTACACAATATCCTCTCTCCTCCATAGCTGTATGAGTGGTTTACAAACTTCTTCCCTTGGGACAATCTTCCTCCACCTGATTCAAAGCACTATTCTACCCACTGACACCAATGATGAGGCACTCTTTCTCCCACTGACACCAAACATGGGGCACTATTCCTTTCATTGACACCAACATTGGGGTACTAATTCTTCCCCTGACACCAACGATAGGACACTATTCCTTCTACTGACACCAACATTGGGGTACTATTCCTTCCACGGATACCAGCGATGGGACACTATTCCTTCTACTAACACCAACATTGAGATACTATTCCTTCCACGGATACCAGCGATGGGACACTATTCCTTCTACTGACACCAACATTGGGGAACTATTCCTTCCACGGATACCAGCGAAGGGACACTAGTCCTTCTACTGACACTAATAATTGGCCAGTAATTCTGTCACTGATATCAATGATGGGGCACTTATTCTCCCAATGACACCAATGATGGGGCAATATTCCTTCCACTGACACCAATGATGAGGCACTATTCCTCCCACTGACACCAATGATGAGACACCATTTCTCCTACTGACATTGATGGGGCACCATTCCTTCAACTGACACAAACAGTGGGGCACTATTCCTCACTCTGCTGACTGCAGGCATTTATGTAATTATTTTTTACTACCACTGACCACCGAGCCTGAGGCATTGATTACTCCCACTGCTGCCGGGGGATTTTCTACTCACACTGGCCACGGTCCAGTTTTGTCATTCTTATCGATTAAATCAGTTTATATTATGAATATTATTATATATTTAAGTTATTTGAAGATTCAGATTTCATTCATTTTTTCCGATGCTTCAAGCATTAAGGCTCAGTTCACACTGCTGGGACTCCAAAGTCAAGCGACTTCCAGTGCAACTTTGCATTGCGACTTTTAGCTTTGGTTAATCATAGGGTTGTCCCGATACCACTTTTTTAGGACTGAGTACAAGTACCGATACTTTTTTTCAAGTGCTCGCCGATACCGAATACCGATACTTTTTTTCAAGTACTCGCCGATACCGAATACCGATACTTTTTTTAAATGTGTCACCAAATGCAGCCATGTCCCCCACAAATGCAGCCATGTCCCCCCCCCCATATGCAGCCATGTCCCCCCCCCATATGCAGCCATGTCCCCCCCCCATATGCAGCCATGTCCCCCCCCCCATATATGCAGTCATGTCCCCCCCATATGCAGCCATGTCCCCCCCCATATGCAGCCATGTCCCCCCCATATGCAGCCATGCCCCCCCCATATGCAGCCATGTCCCCCCATATGCAGCCATGTCCCCCCCCATATGCAGCCATGTCCCCCCCCATATCCAGCCATGTCTCTCCCCATATCCAGCCATGTCTCTCCCCATATCCAGCCATGTCCCCCCCATATATGCAGCCATGTCCTCTCCATATGCAGCCATGTCCCCCCATATGCAGCCATGACCCCCCCATATCCAGCCATGACCCCCCCCATATCCAGCCATGTCCCCCCCCCATATGCAGCCATGTCCTCCCCATATCCAGCCATGTCCCCCCCAAAAAAAGCAGCCATGTCCCCCATACCGTACATGCTGCCGCATCCCCGCTTGGTTAATACGCGCGGGGAACATTACAGCTTTGAATAGCTGTAGTCTTTCGCGCCGCGCTGCGTATAGACACTCCCCCTTGCTCGGGATTGGACAGTTCACCCGAGTAAGGGGGAGTGTCTATACACGGCACGGCGGGAAAGACTACAGCTTTTCAAATGAATGCTGTAATGTTCCCCGCCCGTATTAACCAAGCTGGGATGCGGTGTAGCGGCGGGATGCGTCGGCGGCGGGGGCGGGGGGTTGGCACAAGTATTCTATTTTGGTATCGGGGGTATTTGCTTGAGTACGAGTACTCCCGCAAATACTCGTAATCGGTCCCGATACCGATACTAGTATCGGTATTGGGACAACCCTAGTTAATCATAACAACAAAAAAAAGTGTGATACAAATTTTTGAACTTACAAAACCCCCTAAAGTCGCAAAAGAATGAATGCGAATGAATTTGTTGTTTTCGTTGTAATTTATACTTCACTTTGTTGAAATTCATTACTATTGTGATTCGGATATTCAGGTCTATCTGAATTTCCAAACAACAAATATTTAATCTGAAATTTGTAACAAAGCGAATCGCACGTGTCTAAGGCTTAGTTCACGGTGTCTTCGGATGCGGCTCACAGCAGGGGTCCGGTGCATCCTAGTTCTCCGTTCCAGGACAAATCAGGCCCGAATTTTTGCCTAAATTCGGGGATGAAACGGACCCAAAGACGCACAGGACCCCTGTGCAATCCGCTCGGCGGCCGCCACAGAGCTGTGTGAACCGGCTCCAATGAGAGCCAGTCGCACTCTCCTGTCATGCGAATTGGATGCGGAGAAACCTGCATACAATTTGCATCAGTGTGAACCCAGCCTTATGGTCAGATAAGTCCTAGTAGACGATAGGCTCAGCAATGGCATTCAATGCCAAGCTGCTGCTAACAAAGCAAACAGAATATTGGCATTAAAAAGGGCATTAGCTCCAGAGATAAAGTGATAATTCTCCCACTCTACAAGACTCTGGTCCGGCCACACCTGGAGTATGCTGTCCAGTTCTGGGCACCAGTCCTCAGGAAGAATGTACTGGAAATGGAAAGAATACAAAGAAGGGCAACAAAGCTGATAAAGGGTCCGGAGGATATTAGTTATGAGGAAAGGTTGCGAGCACGGAAATTATTCTCTCTCGAGAAGAGACACTTGAGAAGGGATGTGATTAAATTTACAAATACCGTACTGGTGACCGGAATAAGAAAAAAATCACGAAAGGGAGTTTAACAAGACACGTGGCCACTCATTAAAATGAGAAGAAAACATGTTTAACCTTAAACTGTGTAGAGGGTTCTAAACTGTAAAAGCGGCAAGGATGTGGAATTCCCTTCCACAGGCGGTGGTCTTAGCGGGGGGGCATCGATGGATTCAAGAAACTATTAGATAAACACCTGAACGACCACAGCATACAGGGATATACAATGTAATACTGACATATAATCACACACATAGGTTGGACTTGATGGACGTGTATCTTTTTTAAACCTCACTTACTACGTATGTAACTATTTAGTGCAAGGACCTGCCTTATTGGTTATAAAGAGAATAAACTATATAAAAACCAAGGTACAGCGCTAAATAAACAATGATAAACCAAAATATTAAGTGAAATATAATAGGTGAACAAATAAGATAACATTTATAGGAAACATTTGTGACATAGGAATTCCAGTATGGAATAATGAAGTCCATAAAGTGTAATCCACATCAGAATAAAATGAATAAAATAAAGTTCAGGGGTAATAATCTGCATTAAAATAAAGGACAAGAATTGCCTCCACCGAACGGACACCCAAATCGTGAGATGTAGTCTCCTTACCACATGTAATTGACCGTCGTTACAGCGGTCAGATCAGGCACAGGGATGTTTATAGTCTTCCCGAATAGACTATCACCATGTATATGTATTGAAGAGACAAATCCAGGGTGTACTCGCTCCAGGAGGTAAGTGATCGATTCAGGCTCCCATGGAATGAGAAATAAGGGATATCCCCATAGTGTGATACCGTTTTAAAGGCGGATTTATTAAAAAGTAAAGTAGCGCTTACAATTGAGTTGAACAAATTGCGCGGTATGTGTAATCAGGGAAAGCGGCGTCTCCTCTAGGATAGGCAGCCTATCCCCGACGACATCTTTTGATGACGAAACACGTAGGTGTGGCCTAGCTGAGTGGAACGTCATCACGCATTGTTTACGGAGATGCGCAACCACGGAGTTCAGCAGACGGGAGAAGTACAGAGGAGACGCCACTTTCCCTGATTACACATACTGCGCAATTTGTTCAACTCAATTGTAAGTGCTACTTTGCTTTTTAATAAATCCGCCTTTAAAACGGTATCACACTATGGGGATATCCCTTATTTCTCATTCCATGGGAGCCTGAATCGATCACTTACCTCCTGGAGCGAATACACTCTGGATTTGTCTCTTCAATACATATACATGGTGATAGTCTATTCAGGAAGACTATAAACATCCCTGTGCCTGATCTGACCGCTGTAACGGCGGTCAATTACATGTGGTAAGGAGACTACATCTCACGATTTGGGTGTCCTTTCGGTGGAGGCAATTCTTGTCCTTTATTTTGATGCAGATTATTACCCCTGAACTTTATTCTATTCATTTTATTCTGATGTGGATTACACTTTATGGACTTCATTATTCCATACTGGAATTCCTATGTCACAAATGTTTCCTATACATTTTATCTTATTTGTTCACCTATTATATTTCACTTAATATTTTGGTTTATCATTGTTTATTTAGCGCTGTACCTTGGTTTTTATATTGTTTGTTTACTTTGGGTATCTTAGGTAATTGGTACCGGCAGCTCTTCCACATTAACGTGTGGTTATTTTCACAATTTTTGTGTTTTTCCTCCTTTGGTGGAATTTCTTTTTTTCAAAGAGAATAAACTGTTGCTGTTCTGCGGACTGCAAATCTTCCAACAGACACTTGGTGATGACTTTGCTGACTTGACGCTTGGGATGAGCAGAAGGATTTTGGTGAATTAATTTGACTGCAAAACGAGGTTCACGCATTTGTCAAAATATTTTCTGCTTGGGTGAAATTGGCTTAAAAATATACATTTTCTCCACCAACCCTGCCACTCAGCGACCCTATAAATGGGTGCAGCTTCTGTATAATGTGACTGCAGTGATTGGCTCAGGATCAGGATTCTGTTCCATTGGCTCCCGAACATAGGCCTTCACCAAGAGCCATCAATGACTGCTTTTGTGAGCATGCTCTAGCACACAACCTTATGCCACTGTAGATGCATATGTGCGGTGGCTGAGCGTTAAAGGCCAAGCTTTTTGCTTCTGCATATATGCGCTACGTCAGGGCTCGCCATGGCGACTAGAAATAGGGTCCTGGCGACTTGGCTTGGAAGGGGGGCAAAAAAAAAAAAAAAATTTTTTGTGAGCTGGTGCCATCTGGTGGTGAGCCGTTGGTATTACAAGTTATTACCACCAGATGTGTAAGCTGGCGCCATCTGGTGGTGGCCGTTGGTATTACAAGTTAAACAGCAATTCTAATGTAATTTTTTACTATTTTCACTGCCATCTTCTTCCCTCTAATTAGAACCCCCAAACATTATATATATTTTTTATCCTAACACCCTGGAGAATAAAATGGCGATCATTGCAATACTTTCTGTCATGCCGTATTTGCGCAGCGGTCTTACAAGCGCACTTTTTTGGGAAAAAATTACACTTTTTTTAATTAAAAAATAAGACAACAGTAAAGTTATCCTCATTTTTTTAATATTATGAAAGATAATGTTACGCCGAGTAAATTCATACCCAACATGTCACGCTTCAAAATTGCGTCCGCTCGTGGAATGCCGACAAATCTTCATAGGCGACGTTTAAAAAAATCTACAGGTTGTATGTTTTGAGTTACAGAGGAGGTCTAGGGCTAGAATTATTGCTCTCGCTCTACCAATCGCGGTGATACCTCACATGTGTGGTTTGAACACCGTTTACATATGCGGGCGCTGCTCACGTATGTGTTCGCTTCTGCCCGCAAGCTCGTCGGGACGGGGCGCGTTTTCTGGCTCCTAACTTTTTTAGCTGGCTCCTAGATTCCGAGCAAATTTGTCAACCCCTGCGCTACGTGGTTGCCAACAGTTTAAGAGAACATTCTCACATTGCTTTTTAAAGTAAACAAAAGTATATAATATAAATATATTGCTATATTTGTATATTTATGAAGGGTGTCTATTGTGATACTAATGGGTAGTGTTTTTCTGGGTTAGAGTTGCATTGTATCTTTTTAATTTCAAATATTGAACATTTATAAAATTGTATATATATATTTTCCATCAGTGTAGCTAATTTTTGTGAGAATGCATTTTGGTTGTATTGGTGTTCTCAATCTTCTTTTTTTTTTTGGCACAACCATATTTATTTTACCTTCCTTTCACATTATAATGTATTTCATCTTATTGTTTCCATTTTGGCAAAATGTGTTGGTGTGACCCGTTCTTATTTGCCTTGTGATAGAACATTTCCTATAATATGATGGCAATCTATATTATGTCGGAAGCGTTCAGTACTTTCCAGTAATCAATACAGTCCTTCTAATAAAATAATTTATTGTTTTTAGTTTAATGAAAAAAATAAAATTTCCAGGTCTAAAAATATTATTTAAAGATAATACACAATATTTATTCACATATAAAATTATCATCTAAACAATAAAAAACAAACAAACAATATCGTCACACTGAGGGCGCGATTGCACATCGGTTGGGATTTGGTGGTGATCACATGGAAACCTGGCTGTTGTACTTAATTCCGGATCCATTTTGATTTGTGGCCCCTGTAAGAAGACAAACAAGGTGATTGAACGTGATGATAGTACAGTTCTTACTTTGCAGAGATCTCCTCATACTCCTCTTGGGTTCACGCCTATGTGAATTGGATGTAGTTTTCTCTGCATTCCAATTCGCATGACAGGCTCTCTATGAAGCCGGTTCACATATCTCCGTTGCGGCTGCGGAGCGGTTGCACAGGAACGCTGTGCGTCTTTGGCTCTGTTTCAGGGCTGAATTCAGGAAAAAAATTGTTCATGATTTGTCTCTGAAGCAAGACTCATCTGTCGGAGGTGTGAACCCAGCCTCACTGTGCCTCTAGGGCAGGATGTGAAGGGAAATCCCCCGGACAGAGCACACGTTGAAAAGAAAATGAAAAATACAGACAGAATCTCAGCGCCATTGCAATACACCAAAACATTTGTATTTATTTTTTTATACACAAAGCATCGTAGCCCATTACTCTGTGTTTTGGTGCTCTGCAACGCATGTGTGTCAGAGGTGGATTGCCTTAGTGTAGCTTGTATATGATCCTTGCACATATACAGAATGAATGCACAATTCTCTACTCTATCCAAAACTAAAAGCATTGGCCTTACATACACTTTAAGGGGTGGTAGCTGACACATGGCTCTGACCGCTAAAGTGCCCCTAACTGGTAATGTGTACTGAACAAAACATACACATGTGCAAATTTAGAAGCATGTTTTTGTGTTTTGTTTTCCTTAACATTGGATGCTACATAGCTTCCAAATGTGGGTGGAATGGCCCCCCAAAAGTGCAGCATATCCATCTGCATCCAGCACTCATCTGAACAAAGCTGGGGAAATTTCAGAACACATCAATGAACTGTGTCATCTCTGAGCTGGCATCTCAGTCCAGGAAGTAGATGATGATCCTGAACAAAGATGGTGCCATCTTTTTGCAGATGAAGTCACTATCGGTTGCACTACTGTGATCTCTGATGGAGGTAATACCTGGAAGTGTTACATTGACACATTACTTAGAATGCTATCTAGATTATGGACACTAAAATATTTACTTATTCTCAACAAGCAGCAAAAGCACTTTGAAATGAGACCTTATTTCACATCTGTAGCTATAGGCATTATGGATACATTTATCTTGCCCAACAAAAGAAAGTACTGAAATCTTAGATTTTTTTCCCTTCAATGGCAGTCTGCTAGCCTTGTAATGTGAACACATAGCAGGTATTTCGTAGCTTTTAGTTCTGGATTTTAGGGTCTGTGATGTGAACTTTAAAGCGGAGATCCCACAAAATTTTTTTTAAAAGCCAGCAGCTACAAATACTGCAGCTGATAACTTTTAATAAATGGACACTTACCTGTCCAGGGTGCCCGCGATGTCGGCAGCCGAAGCCGAGCAATCGCTCGTCTCTCGACTGCCTCCGCCGCCATCCTCGGTGAGGGAATCAGAAAGTGAGGCGTTGCGGCTTCACTGCCCGGTTCCCTACTGTGCATGCTCGAGTCACGTCCTCACTGGTCCCCACTGTCTCCTATAGATGTCGGCAGCCGAAGCTGAGAAATCACTCGTCTCTCGACTGCCTCCGCCGCCATCCTCGGTGAGGGAATCAGAAAGTGAGGCGTTGCAGCTTCACTGCCCGGTTCCCAACTGTGCATGCTCGAGTCACGTCCTCACTGGTCCCCACTGTCTCCTAAGACCAGTGTGTTTCCCAGTAGACAGCAGGGGGTGACGCGAAGGGGCGTGACTCCCGCAGGAGTCAATTACCAGAAGTGGGTGCAAATACCTGTATTATACAGGTATCTGCACCCGCCTCCCCCCTGAAAGGTGCCAAATGTGACACCAGAAGGGGGGTGGGTTCAGAAAAGGGAGGTTCACTTTTTGTGTGGACCTCCGCTTTAAGGACGTATCTGAATGAATTATTCACAGTACAAGCAGCTAAAGAGGTCAGGGGTAGCTTTTTTTTAAGTTATTTTCTAATTGTGGAGATGGAGAATAGGTAAATCATTTAGGGCTGAACATCAGGATAGTTTATAAATGTTTACCACTACCTGTTTTCCACATTAAAAATGAGCATATGTACATCGTTTTTGAAAAAAATATCTTTTTAATGTCCATGATGTCATCGGCACTTGGGGGAGGGGTGGAGGAAATGCCAATATTCTCTTTTACTGTTCAGGGTTGCTACACCAAGCTACTATTCTCATAATATAATGGGAATTTGTGCATTTAATGGTCATCATGAATATGGGCGATCAGGAGTGTGCATGTCAATTAAAATAGGCAATGAGTATGGATGGGACAAACTGGGAGTTTGGATGGCACAAACTGGGAGCCTGAGATGTCCAGGTCCTCCCACTACAGCAAGTGTGACATAATGATGCTGCCACTATTAGAGATTTATTACCATGGGGTCCTTACACAACTGGCACCCGGGGGAAAAGAGTGGGCATACCTCTTACATACAGTAAAGTGGCAACATTGAGCCCTTTAAAATCAGTGGCTGCTGCTTTGACAGGGTAAAAGCTGACATTTATAACACTGATCTGGAATTTCTGCCTGGAGTTTAGTTTTAATGTCCCCTATTACACAGGGGGTAAAGACATACAGTTGATTATTTTTTATCACACCCCACCATGATGGTTCATCTAAACCAGGGGTGCCCAACCATTTGAAGAGCGAGGGCCACTTAAGCAAATTGGTAACTGGTCGTGGGCCACAATGAGGGGAGCGGGAGGATGACGGGTCCGCCGATTCGCCCAGACGGAAGGGGGCAGATCCCTTTCTATTTTATTTTAGGTAGGCGGGTGTAAACAGACACAAGCCTTGTTATAACTGCCGCTCCATAGAGGTAAATATTAGGTCCAATTGGGTCGGACCAATCATGTGAAAGGGGCCTAAGGCTGCTTTCACACTGATGCACTGCGATTTGCCCAAACCGTGGGTGCAGCGCAGTGCACCTGTGGATTTTCTGCGGGTTAGCTGCACTTTTCCGTAAACTTCTATTACCGTATTTATCGCGGTATAGCGCGCTCCCGCGTATACCGCGCACCCCTAAAGTTCCCCTGAATCCTGTGGAAAAAACGTTTTTTTTGTACTTACAGTTTTGGTGTCTTGCACGATGTCCATCGGCGGCCTCGTCGGGTCCGGCGTCCATCTGCGGGTTCGGGTGTCCTCTTCGTTGGGTCCGTCTGCGGCTTCGGGTGTCCTCTTCGTCGGGTCCGTCTGCGGCTTCGGGTGTCCTCTTCGTCGGGTCCGCCGTCCTTCTGCGGCGTCCTCCCCGCTCGTTTCCCGCGCCGAGTTTGAATACTGCGCCGACATATACAGAGCGCAGTACACTCGTGTATTGTCAGCAATGCTCGGCAACTCTCGCGCTGACGTCCTGTACGTCCAGGACGTGAGCGCGGAAGGAGCCGAGACTGCCCGACTATACCCGAGTGTACTGCGCTCGGTATATGTCGGCGCAGTATTCAAACTCGGCGCGGGTATCGGCGTATACCGCGCACCCACGATTTTGCCCTGATTTTCAGGGCAAAAAAGTGCGCGGTATACGCCGATAAATACGGTATATCCTGCAGGTGTGGCGCACTTTCTCAAAGTGCAACAAACCGGCAGGTAATAACAGAAGTCTATGGCTCAGTGCTTGTTTCCTCTACCAGCGGCTTAGGTCGCAAAACTGCTGCTCTGGGATAGCGGGTCGGCAACCCATGATCTAGGCTTGCCAACCTGCCATTCCAGAGCAGGAGGTCGAGGGCCACATCAGAGGGCTCCACGGTCAACTGGTTGGGCACCCCTGATCTAAACCCTATCAAAGCAGCCAAAGGGGCTAGTGAAAATTTAACATGACTTGAATTTGGCTGAGCAAGCACTGGAGCAATCTTTCTACACCCAACAAATTCTATGTACATATATGCAGATGTTACAAAACACCGTATTTTTTTTCTTTTCTCACCTTGACCATTCCTTACTGGACCAGGAGCATCTTCATTATTTGACTTGGATTTGTTGCTCTCCAGAGTCTGATCCGAATTTTCATTCTCTAAAAAAGAACACAGCAAAGACCCGTGAGACTATGCAGCCATGAAAAGTTCTAGTGTGCTCCTCATCTGCAGAAGAAGGAAGAGCTTAACACATTGTGCCTCATCCTAGACGAAGAGGCCAAAGAGCAGGACAAGAGTGGCTAACAAAGCCCACTGACAATTCCTGCGAGCTGGGAACACCTCAGAACATCCCTTTGTTGTGCGCTCTAAAGAATCCAAGCAGCAGGTGTGCAGACCGCCGGTGACAAAACCCAGAGCTGGCACCAGCTGCAGCCGAGAAGAAGCCCCCACGTACATTGTCAGATCAGACCCAGATAATTTGTCGATTGTGTAAATTTGTGGCTTAAATCAGAGTTTTGTCCTTTTCAAAAGGTGGAAACATAAACAGGCCCCCTCCATTAATTAATTAGAATCCCATTAGGCCAAGCGAGCGCTAAGTTGAAGTCGTGCATTACTCAGGACGTGGCTCGCCCCCTCAATAGTCGCTGTCCTTCCGTTAATGGGTTATTCGTAAAAAGCGGAGGGCTGTAAAGTGAATGATGCTTGAAGGGCAGTTAAAAAAAGGCGACTTAATTTAAGTTGTTTCTAACGGGCAACAAGTACGTTAATATAAATAGAGTAAGACAATTAGCGGGGATGATTAATGGAGTGGGCCCGCTAGCAAAAGGTGAAGAGAAACACTGTGACTGTTATTTGTATAGAACATGTTGTGTTAGTATACAATGTATATTTCTTTAATGATGAACAACATGTGAGACAAAAGCATTCTAAACCCCCACAAATCGCCATTTGTCTAATGCATAGGCGGCATTTAAATTAAACTGAATAAAGAGGAACTCTGATGCAACACACAAACACTTCCATTAAACAGCATTATATTGTGGTGGCGATGGACCCTTAATTCAACCAATTAACACCTTTGTAGCTGGATTCAGAAAGCTTTACTCCGGCGTATCAGTAGATACGCCGTCATAACTCTGAATCTGCGCTGTCCTAAATTTAAGCGTATTCTGGAAACCAGATACGCTTAAATTAGGCTAAGATACGAGCGGCGTAAGTCTCCCACCCTCTCGTATCTTAGGATGCAATATTTACGCTGGCCGCTAGGTGGCGCTTCTGTTGCGTTCGGTGTAGAATATGTAAATGACTAGATACGCCGATTCAGAAACGTATGTGCGCCCGGCGCATTTTTTTTTTGCGTCGTTTACGTATATGGCTTTTTCCGGCGTAAAGTTAGTCGAACAAATAGCTGGCCTAGTGAATGTTAAGTATGGCCATCGTTCCTGCGTTGAAATTTGAAAATTTTACGTTGTTTGCGTAAGTCGTCCTTGAATGGGGCTGGACGTAATTTACGTTCACGTCGAAACCAATACGTCCTTGCGGCGTATTTTGGAGCAATGCGTAAAAAACGTCAATCACGTCGGGTCACCACCCATTTACATAAAACACGCCCCCCTCATCCTCATTTGAATTAGGCGCGCTTACGCCGGCCCCATTTATGCTACGCCGCCGTAACTTAGGAGGCAAGTGCTTTGTGAATACAGCACTTGCCTCTCTGACTTACGGCGGCGTAGCGTAAATACGATACGCTACGCCACCTGAAAGATGCGGCGCCGTACCTGAATCTAGCTATTATTCCTTTTCTGGCTTCCGTACACTTCTGGATTTGGTACCCTCGCAGACTATGGGGCTCATTTAAAACAGATAATTGGCTATTGATATTCACTGGAATGCCGCAGTTTTAACTTTTCTCACTTGTAACTATTCACAATTCTGACAGCAATGCGGAGTCCTAATGAGTGTTCTCTATATAATGTCGCAGGTGATAGGTGAGGCGAGTCGCATGACTTCTCCAGTCACTTTCTTTTTCCCCATTTATGGAAATTAATGAAGCTTCAATTGCTTTGGGGTTCCATAGCAAGCAAAGTGCTAAGCGGATTAGTAAAGCACATCATTGTGCGTTATAAATACAGCTGTGGTATGGCCACCTTACCCTTTTGCTGTATGTGTTTTACACTCTTCAACCTCCTTCATGAAAGGGTTAAAGCACTATATTTGCATTGGACTATTTAACTGTGTATTCCCATTAGAAACCAATATGGATGAAGGAGCCTATAACTTTCCTGGAATAGAGGGTGACAAGCCAAGGTAGCAGCAGCAGGAGGCGCTATTGATGGCTTGACTTGTATTAGTTGTTTGTTCTTGTCCCATAATGCCATGTGTGCACAGAGGACTGCAGTGCCCAGTCAGGGGTACCTATAGAAGATGGGCCAGTGTCTCTACCAAGATGGTGGACGCCTCTTCCCAACCTGGAGCCTTTGTTGGTGCACTGCTGGATTCATACCTCCCTTCCATTTTCCATCTGCACAAACATACGTAAAGTTTTATTGAGCATTTATAACCACCTACCTTTCTTCCAGGCTTCATGGGCTTTTTTCAGCTTCATAAGAAAAAGATGTACAGTGACCAGAAGCACACAGATCATCAGCGACACCAGAATCAGGATTACAGTACTGTTCGACTTTCCTCTAGAGGCTTCAAATTCTGCAGAACAAAAAGGCGCTCATCAAAAAATATTGCAGCCTTTTTCTCAAATATATTGGTGTGCAAAGCAGCCGTTTTGGAGTGCCTAACCCTTTCTATAGACATTTTCAATAAGGATGGGGCTACCCTATGTCAGCTACATTTTAGTCCATAAGAAACCAAACAGGGGTAGTGTAAAGTGAACAGTTTAAAACCGAAAGTGAAACTAGAGGCACATTATATGATAGAATTTAATCTATTTTTAATCATTTTTAAAAGGAATCCGTTAACTTTTGTGTCTCTATACCCTGTAAACAGTCATTTCAGCAAAAAAAATGTTTCCTTTAGTGACCTTTAAGTTGTATTAATGAGGGCTTATAAGCGTAAAAATGATTTGCAGAATGCGATTTTTTTTTTTCCTGATTGAACAAAGGCATGCATATTTAGATAAGACTGGTCTGGCGTGCTCATAAATACACTTGGCATGACTATTAACGTGTATTTCACACTTCCGAGTGTTACTTACCTTTCCAGGGATCCAGCATTGGGTCTTGTCTCCAGGTCATGGCCACCACTACTTCCAGGTTTTACAGAGAGGGCCAGCATCATGGCCAGTCAGGAGGCAGCTCTCCTAATTAGTGCACATTTAAAGGGCCAGCCAACATGTTGCTTGGCTTTGAGCAATACATCACTACTCCTAAGCCGAGCCTCTGCACTAATCCTCCTGGCATGCATCCAGTAACTCCTGTGTCTCCAATGACTCCTGTGTCTCCAGCAACCCCTGTGACGTCACATACTCCTGTGTCCCCAGTGCACTCCAGTGACTTACTGTGTGCTTATGTGTCTTCAGTGACTCCTTTGACTCAAGTGACCCCTGTGCTCTTCTGTGTTTTTAGTAACCCCTGTGCTCTCCTGTGTCTCCCATGACCCCTGTGCTCTCCTGTGTCTCCCATGACCCCTGTGACCCCTGTGCTTTCCTGTGTCTCCAATGACCCCTTGTGCTCCTGTTTCTCCAGTGACCCCTGTGCTCTCCTGTGTCTCCAGTGACCCCTGTGCTCTCCTGTGTCTCCAGTGACCCCAGTGCTCTCCTGTGTCTCCAATGACCCCTGTGCTCTCCTGTGTCTCCAGTGACCCCTGTGCTCTCCTGTGTCTCCAGTGACCCCAGTGCTCTCCTGTGTCTTCAGTGACCCCAGTGCTCTCCTGTGTCTCCAATGACCCCTGTGCTCTCCTGTGTCTCCAATGACCCCTGTGCTCTCCTGTGTCTCCAGTGACCCCTGTGTTTTCAGTGACTCATGTGTCTCCAGTGACATCTGTGCTCCCCTATGTCTCCAATGACTTCTGTGCTCTTCTATGTCTCCAGTGACTCCTGCACATGCCTATGTTTCCAGTTACCCACTGTGTGCTCCTCTGTCTCCTGTGACTTTTTATCTCCTGTGATCCCCTGTGAATGGAAACCCCTCTTCGCTTTGATCCCCTGTGAACCCCTGTGTCTCTATGCAGCTTCTGGTATGCCCGCAGTTGTCTGGCTTGCTTTGCTCCATTATCAGTACCCTCTGTTGTCTCTCCACATTGATGTATGCTCCTGCAATCACCTAGACTATCCATCTCTCTACGGACACAAACCCTGTTTGTAAAATCCATTGGTACCCTAGTGGGTGTATACGAGTCTCTGGCTCGTATTATTGCAAGTGCAGCAACAGAGGAGTCTGATGATACCAGGTTTACTAGTTTCTTCAGTATTACTATACATAAAGTTTGACTGTTGAATGGAAACGGGTCAAAACACAAAAGCAGAAGCTGTAGTTTTTGGTTAAATCAGGATGTGCCCTCGGCACTTACCTGCAGTTCTGCTCTGGCTAATTCCAGTCACGTTATCCAACTGAATGTACCACGTAGTGTTAATGTCTGTGAAGGCACTGTAGGTCACGGCCTCTAGAAAAACAAAATTGGGTGAAGTAAATTAATTTGAACAAAGAAAAGTAGCACACAGCTTGTTGATTTATATTTAGGCATCAAAGATTCACACTGCAGAGGCAGTTCATTGCAAGCGCATAAATCAAGCAAAGTCCCAGGAATGTACGTTTTCTGGGTGGCTAAAAGGACCTTATTTAAGCCGACCACACGTGGATCAAAATGTATCTGGTTCAGCCGGGACCGGCTTAATATTGGTCCATGTATGGGCACCCTGTTTAAACAGAAGTGGATCTACTGATTGACTTCTGTACAACCAGCCTGTCGGTTAAATACTACTCAGTCAGTGCTGCCGACTACTGTATAGCTAGCTACAGCCAGCAGCACTGATCAGTGTATTCTGATGGCAGGGAGGTCTCCCCGCTGTCAGAATATAATAGCTTAGCAGAAGTGATTCCCCCATCAACTTCAAATGTGTGGATGGGGGAATTTGGTCTGTGTCTTTTTTTTCCTTTAACCAAATTTACGAAAAAAGCAAAAAAAAACGAATAAAACAAAATAAAAATGTTTTTTTCGAATCTTCAGAATTTCCAAAAAAAAGAATGAAACAAAGACGGAAAAAAATAATTTTTCGAATTTACGAAAAAATTTAAAAAACAAAAATAACAAACGGAAAAAACAATTTTTTTGGCAGTGCACATGTCTAGTTGTATGACCTATAAACTGGCTTAAAAACTGCTGCTAAAAAATAGCAAGAACGTCTCGGTTGCAGTAACAGCCCTCTATTCTAGCTCCTTGGTAGTACCAACAATGGGACATTCCAAGCTTATCAGCGTGTTCCTCCAATCCACATGGCCCATTCATGTCTACACATTGCAGTAGTGCACATCAACATACATTACATGCATTGCAGTACCCCACTAAGGCAGCCCACCTACAGGTAGGTTGTAGTGCATGACAATGAACTATACACATTATGAGTTGCAGTGCATTGTAGTACAAATTTTGTGGCACATCTGATTTTTGGGGTGTTATGGTGCATTTAATGAAATGCATGTTAATGGGTGATATGACGTAATAAATAATGGATCCTAGGATGCAATACAACATCTCCAGTTAGCTGAAGACCTAGGCCTAGATTCACGTACCCCGGCGTAAGTGTGGGCGGGCGTAGCGTATTTACGCTACGCCGCCGCAACTTAGAGAGGCAAGTGCTGTATCCACAAAGCACTTGCGTCTTAAGTTACGGCGGCGTAGCGTAAATGTGCCGGCGTAAGCGTGCCTAATTCAAATTGGGAAGAGGTGGGCGTGTTTTATGCAAATAAAGCATGACCCCAGGTAAATGAAGTTTTGAACGTACAGCGCATGCGGCGTCCGTGGACATATCCCAGTGGGCATGCGTCGGATAGAATGCCTAAGATACGTCGAACACTGCCTACGACGTGAACGTAACTTACGCACAGCCCTATTCGCGTACGACTTGCGCAAACGACGTAAAAAGATACGCTTGTTCCGACGTCCATACTTTTGCATGGGCTACGCCACCTAGAGACCTGCTTTATCTTTACGCCGGCGTATGTCTTACGTAAACGGCGTAACTAATTGTGACGGGCATACGTACGTTCGTGAATCGGCGTATCTTGCTTATTTGCAAATTCGACTCGGAAAACAACGGAAGCGCCACCTAGCGGCCAGCGTAAATATGCACCCTAAGATACGACGGCGTAGGAGACGTGCGTCGCTCGTATCTTAGACAAATTTAAGCGTATCTGGTTTCCAGAATACGCTTAAATATACGACTTACGACGATTCGGACTTACGACGGCGTATCTACTGATACGCCAACGTAAGTCTCCGAGAATCTGGCCCCTAATCTATTTGTGCACTGAACATTGCAATTGGAGTAGACCTGCTGTTTCATTAGACCTTTAATGAATTAAAAAATCATGCAAAATTAATTTGTTATTTTAGTTTAGCTGAAAATCGTTATTTTTTTATTTGGACTTTCAGATGCATCTGATTGTCTGAAAGATGCAAAGTTCGGCTAAATTTCAATTGGTTACAAAAAAATTGCACATGTCTAACCTGTGGTCTCATTCTGCTGTGTGGTGATGTCACCAGCTGGTAATGTTTCTCGTCCAGTAGCTGCGAAGAGAAGAAAAAATTCCCACAATTTTATTACAGGGGGAAATTCAAATCATAAGGAGTGTGGCTTCTCTGAATATCTGATTACCGTTAGTTCGATCTTCTTTATCTTCGCCTGTCATGGGGTTTTCCAATGTTGTGTTCCATTCTGGGTATGTCATAGACGTGATATCTAAAGTACAGAGAACATTTTAAACAAAGTCTGTTTAGTGGTTATCTTGGCACCAAACAACTCTCCCCAACCAGTCCATCTATTAAGGGTTGGTTTAAAAAAAACGGACCCCTCAATTAGGGGCAGACTGAAAACTCATGAGACCCCCGGGCAATAGCAGATTATGGGGCCCCCAGTATACACACAGAATACACATGCACACAATGAAAAGGTACTGGAGAGGTGGGGCAGCTATAATCTTGGGATTTTTTTTTTTTTTTAAAAACACATTGGGCCGGATTCATAAAGAGTTACGCCGGCATATCAGTAGATACGCCGACGTAACTCGGAATCTAAGCCCGTCGTAAGTTTAAGTGTATTCTCAAACTGAGATACACTTAAACCTAGCTCAGATGCGACGGCCTGCGCCGTCGTATTTTAGGGTGTAATTTTTCCGCTGGCCGCTAGGTGGTGCTTCCGTTGATTTCGGCGTAGAATATGTAAATTACTATATACGCCGATTCACGAACGTACGCTTGCCCGTCGCAGTAAAGATACGCCGTTACTGTAAGAGATACGCTGCGTAAAGTTAAAGCTGGGCAATGGTGTGGGGGTGGTGGCGCTGTCTACGTGGAGGCTGATGTTACCCAGATGGGGTAAGAACAAACTATATGGACCTCAAACTAATAAGTGATAAATATAGTGCCTCTTACGATATGTGATATGCCAGTGATAAAAACAAAATAGCTTAAGTGTGGCTAGAACCACATGCTGTAAATACAACTTAGTATATAACGTTGGACAATAGTAAAGTGATAACGCACAGCACAAGTGCCGAAAAATTGTGTCCAAAAAAGTAAAAAGTTGTGTCCAAAAAAATAATAATAATAAAAATAAAATAAAAAATCCAAAAGACTAAAGAATGTCTAAAAGTTCAGGAAAAAAATATATATAAGGAATATATATATATGAAAAGCAACAATCCAGGTGTGAACCAATATAAATAAATTAACAGCAGTCCAGAGTGATATTGGTGACAATGTGACTTTCCAAGTGGGTAAGTGGTCACAGTATGCAGTAGTGCAGTGATGCGAAGTGGGTCCGGTGCTCCCCCTCCTGGGTCCCTACTCACCAGAGGCCCTCACCCCTGCAGGGGTAAAGAGCATAGAAAATCTCCAACCGACTCGGGTCCTCGCTCTCCTAGTAGGTCCTACGATCCAGCTGGTACCAAAAAAGATCCTGGATATCCGGATTCCTCCAAGGGATGAAAAAAAGGGTCTCATAGAGTAGTAGGTTCAGGTTCCAGTGGGTAAGTTTTATTGGTACAGCCACAGGCTAATATTAAAACAATATATACAAATGTATACAGACAAAAGAAAAAATAATAAAAAATAAAAATAGATTTAAAAATGAAATAAAAATGAAATAAAAACGGGGGCCAGATAGAATGCTTGTGAATACAAGCAGACAGTTATCTGTGTGATAGCAAGCTTCCCAGCACAGCACAAGCTCCACAAATGAGAACCAGCGTGGGAACGGCGTGCGTTCCACCAAATGAACAGCTGGTTAGTCCAGGAAGTGCGTGCGGGCGTGCGTGTATCCGCTTTACGCACGTTTCGTTCTCTTACGTCTTCTGAAGCGGGAGACCCGCTTCAGAAGACGTAAGAGAACGAAACGTGCGTAAAGCGGATACACGCACGCCCGCACGCACTTCCTGGACTAACCAGCTGTTCATTTGGTGGAACGCACGCCGTTCCCACGCTGGTTCTCATTTGTGGAGCTTGTGCTGTGCTGGGAAGCTTGCTATCACACAGATAACTGTCTGCTTGTATTCACAAGCATTCTATCTGGCCCCCGTTTTTATTTCATTTTTAAATCTATTTTTATTTTTTATTATTTTTTCTTTTGTCTGTATACATTTGTATATATTGTTTTAATATTAGCCTGTGGCTGTACCAATAAAACTTACCCACTGGAACCTGAACCTACTACTCTATGAGACCCTTTTTTTCATCCCTTGGAGGAATCCGGATATCCAGGATCTTTTTTGGTACCAGCTGGATCGTAGGACCTACTAGGAGAGCGAGGACCCGAGTCGGTTGGAGATTTTCTATGCTCTTTACCCCTGCAGGGGTGAGGGCCTCTGGTGAGTAGGGACCCAGGAGGGGGAGCACCGGACCCACTTCGCATCACTGCACTACTGCATACTGTGACCACTTACCCACTTGGAAGGTCACATTGTCACCAATATCACTCTGGACTGCTGTTAATTTATTTATATTGGTTCACACCTGGATTGTTGCTTTTCATATATATATATTCCTTATATATATTTTTTTCCTGAACTTTTAGACATTCTTTAGTCTTTTGGATTTTTTATTTTATTTTTATTATTATTATTTTTTTGGACACAACTTTTTACTTTTTTGGACACAATTTTTCGGCACTTGTGCTGTGCGTTATCACTTTACTATTGTCCAACGTTATATACTAAGTTGTATTTACAGCATGTGGTTCTAGCCACACTTAAGCTATTTTGTTTTTATCACTGGCATATCACATATCGTAAGAGGCACTATATTTATCACTTATTAGTTTGAGGTCCATATAGTTTGTTCTTACCCCATCTGGGTAACATCAGCCTCCACGTAGACAGCGCCACCACCCCCACACCATTGCCCATTATTTCTGTATCCTTTAGGGGATCACATTCTTGGGGGGGCTGCAGTCTTATTATTATTTACCTATTTTATGTTCGAATTTTAAGTACTACTACATATTTCCAAACTAGTGTTTCCTAAGCGCGGTTATTTGCTTTTTATTTGCTTTTTATTTTAGTAAAGTTAAAGCTGCCCCCTAGGTGGCGTAGCCAATGTTAAGTATGGCCGTCGTTCCCGTGTCGAAGTTTGAAAATTTTACGTTGTTTGCGTAACTCGTCCGTGAATGGGGCTGGACCTAATTTACGTTCACATCGAAACCAATGATGTCCTTGCGGCGTACTTTGGAGCAATGCACACTGGGAAATTCCACGGACGGCGCATGCACCGTTCGGTGAAAAACGTCAATCACGTCGGGTCACCAATAATTAACATAAAACACGCCCCCTCATCCTCATTTGAATTAGGCGCGCTTACGCCGGCCCCATTTACGCTACGCCGCCGTAACTTAGGAGGCAAGTGCTTTGTGAATAAAGCACTTGCCTCTCTGACTTACGGCGGCGTAGCGTAAATACGATACGCTGCGCCACCGTAACAATGCACAGATCTACCTGAATCCGGCCTAGATTTTTTACCTACTGTCCCTGGTTTTACTGAGGCTGGCAACACTGATGGGGGCCCCCTAGTGGCATGGGGCCCTCGGGCAGTGCCCAAATGGTCAGTCCGCCCCTGCCCTCAATATTTCTGGAAAAATCTTAATGCACCTCCTCCAAATTTGAAATAACCTGGGTGTGTGGAACAACTTTAACACTTCCTCTGCATACATTGCCACCCTGTCAAAAACCCAAACCGTCACCCAACCAAATACCAGTCAATATTGGCACAAAACCTTCAGGCTTCTGCTAGAAAGCTGAACATGAAGAGGAACTTCATCTTTCAGCATGACAACGACAAAAAACATACATCCAAATCAACAAAGGAATCTCTTCACCAGGAGATTACAGTTTTGGAATGGCCCAGCCAGAGCCCAGACCTGAATCCCATTGAAAATCTGTGGGGTGATCTGAAGAGGGCTGTGCACGGGAGATGCCCTCGCAATCTGACAAATTTGGGTTGTTCTTGCAAAGAACAGTGGGCAAATATTGGCAAGTCAAGATGTGCCATGCTAATAGACTCCTACCCAAAAAGACTGAGTGCTGTAATAAAATCAAAAGGTGCAAACTTATGCAACGATATTATTTAATTTTTTTATTGTTACTTCCCTCCGCCTAAAAGATTTCAGTTTTTTGTTCAATTGAGTTGTACAGTTTAAGGGTCACATTAAAAGGTGGAAAAAGTTCTGAAATGATTTATCATCTCTCATTGTTTTCATCACAGAAACCTGACATTTTACGGACCACCCACCGTCGTTGTACTTTGAAGAGGAATACCATTGTCATGGTAGCGGATAGCTACCATAACCCCGGTACCCTCTTCAAGAGCGTGCGGTCCTCTTTAAGATAAAAGTGGTCTCTGCGGCAGAAACGCTGCTAGATCACTTTCATCGGTGGGGGGAGAGGGGCCCCCCACTCCCGCCACTCTCTGGTGCCCTCCGCCGCTTACCGGAGCCGTCGACAGCAGCTATGATTAAGCATTGAAAGTCAATGCGAAACGCGTCAGCCATTTTCCCGACTGTTTGGTGATTGTATGCTGTGCATTTTTTCCATCAATAAACAGCACGTCTTTTTTCAAGACTTTTTGGAGTGCGGCTGTCCATCTTTGTCTCTATCCGCATGCCCTCCGCCGCTTACCGGAGCCTTCGACAGCAGCGGAGGCGATCGCGTCCTCTTGGGTATGGAGACGAGTGAGGGGAAGATGGCCCCCACCTGTCTCCATACCACTGCAGGACAGAAGCAACGTCAAAACGTCACTTCCGCCCAATAATCTTAAAGTGCCATTTTTTTTTTAGAGTGACATAAAAAAAAAATCTGTCCTTTTTTTTCTGTATTTTAATGTAAATATGAGATCTGAGGTAGTTTTGACCCCATATCTCATACTTAAGAGGACCTGTCATGCTTTTTTCTTCTACAAGGGATGTTTACATTCTTTGTAATAGGAATAAAAGTGACCAAAATATTTTTAAAAAGTGTCAAAATAAAAAAAGAAAGTAAAATAAATAAGATTTTTTTTTTATTTAAAGCGCCCCACGGCGCTCGCGCATACTTGAGCCGCGCCTGCATATGGTATCGCCGCGATCGTTAAAGCGAGAACAATAATTCTAGACCTAGACCTCTGTAACTCAAAACATGCAACCTGTAGAATTTTTTTAAATGTCTCCTATAGAGATTTTTAAGGGTAAAAATTGGTTGCCATTCCACGAGCGGCCACAACTTTAACCACTTCCATACCGGGCTTTTATACACACCTCCATACCAGGCCTATTCTGGCACTTCTCTCCTACATGTACAAATCATATTTTTTTTGCTAGAAAATTACGCAGTACCCCCAAACATTATATATGTTTTTTTAGCAGACACCCTAGGGAATAAAACGACAGTCATTTCAACGTTTTATCTTGTACGGTATTTGCGCAATTAGTTTTCAAACGCCTTTTTTGGGGGGGAAAATTGTTTCATGAATTAAAAAAATAACAAAACAGTAAAGGTAGCCCAATTGTTTTGTAAAATATGAAAGATTAGGTTACACCGAGTAAATAGATACCTAACATGTCACGCTTTAAAATTGCGCACACTCATGGAATGGCGCCAAACTTCGGTACTTAAAAATCTCCATAGGCAACGCTTTGAAATTTTTTACTGGTTACCAGTTTAGATTTACAGAGGAGATCTAGTGCTAGAATTGTTGCTGCCACTCTAACGCACGTGGCGATACCCCACATATGTGGTTTAAACAGCGTTTACATATGTCGGCGGGACTTGCGTGTGCGTTCGCTTCTGCGCGCGAGCTACCGGGGACAGGGGCGTTTTCATTTTTTTTTATTATTAATATTTATTTATTTTACATATTTATTTATTTTTTTTACACTTTTTTTTATTTATTTTTTATTTTTTTATTACTTTTATTCCTATTACAAGGAATGTAAACATCCCTTGTAATAGGAATGTGTGTGACAGGTCCTCTTTATGGAGAGATGTGAGGTCAATAAGACCCCACATCTCTCCTCCAGGCTGAAAACCATGAGATCGGTGAAAAAAATTCACTGATCTCATGAATAATGTGGCTTACAGCCGCAATCGCGGCTTTGTTTACTTACGGGACCCGGGCGTGACGTCATCACATCGCGCCCTCTAGCTGCAGGCATCATTCAGATATCCCCCTTCAAAGTCCAGGACGTCATATGACGTCCACTCTGGATGGTAGAGCCACTTTGTGGACATCATATGACGGTGGCTGCTATTGATGTGGTTAAAGCATGACATGTTGGGTATCAATTTACTTGGCGTAACATTATCTTTCACAATATAAAAAAAAAATGGGCTAACTTTACTGTTGTCTCATTTTATTAAAAAAAGTGATTTTTTTCCCCAAAAAAAGTGCGCTTGTAAGACCGCTGCGCAAATACAGTGTGACAAAAAGTATTGCAACGACTGCCATTTTATTCTCTAGGGCAGGGGTCTCTGAACTTTTCAAACAAAGGGCCAGTTTATTGTCCTTCAGACTTTAGGAGGGCCTGGATTGTGGCCAGCGGGGGTAAAACATTTCCTGGCCCAGCATTGGTGAGAGTAAATATGGCCTCAGAGTTTGCAGTCAGTAGGATAAGGAGTAGTGCCCCGATTAGTAGGAGTAATTGTATCCCATCATTGGTATCAGTGAAATAAATTGTGCCTCCTTGTTGGCGTCAGTGGGAAGAATAGTGCCTCATATCAGTGGGAGGAATAAAGCCCCAAGGGACGGATAAAGGCTTGAAAAGGGGCCACATCTGGCCCTCAGGCCGCAGTTTGGAGACCCCTGCTCTAGGGTGTTAGAAAAAAATATATTTATACTGTTTGGGGGTTCTAAGTCATTTTCTAGCAAAAAGGTGGTTAACAGGAGTGTGTAGACAAAAAAAGGATAATTAACACATATAAAACCAATTGCCTGTCACTTCATCCTGCCCGGTGGTGTTGTCACAAGCTGGTAATTAGACATGTGCAATTCGTTTAGTTTCTAATTAGTTTTTTAACGAAAATGCGGAAATTCGTTAATTTCACATTTTCGTTTTAACAAATTTTTTATTTCCGAATTTTCGGACTTCAGAAATTTCGAATTTCCGAATTTTTTAATTTCCGAATTTTTAATTTCCGAATTTCGTTTAGTTTTTTAAAAAAATCTGGAATTTTAGAAATTTTTAATTTTTAATTTTTTTTTTTTAATTTTTCATTTTCGATTTTCAAAATTTCGAATTTTTCATTTTCAAATTTCGAATTTTTCAATTTCGAATTTTAAAATTTTCGAATTTTTCGAATTTTTCAATTTCGTATTTCCGAATTTTTCAATTTCCGAATTTCTAAAAATTTCTTTTATTTTTTTTTTAGGAATTCCGAATTTTTCATTTATATTTGTTTTAATTAATTTTCGAATTTTTCAATTTTCGAATTTCGAAAGTTCAAATTTTTTACTTTCGAATTTCGAAATTTTCAATTTACAAATTTCTAATTTTCGAAATTTCAAATTTTTCATTTTCAAATTTTTCGTTTTCGAAATTTCGCATTTTGGAATTTTTTCATTTTCAAATTTTGCTGGATTTGCCCTTTGAATACATTGCGCTCTGACTTTTGTCAGTGCTTTTTTGTGCCCATGCGCAGTATACATCATGTTCTTCGGGACAACGCTATGTTTACTATTGATGACTACGCATCATCATTATGCGACGCAGTCGTGATCACGTCATTATGCCCCGGTCATTCTGCAAATGTGCGGGCATCCGAATGACACTACTTAGCTGTAGCTGCAGTGGCTACCGTTGGACGGAAGTGACGGCTCGTACGGCCGGAATTATATGATCCCTCTCCATCTGACAGGTACCGCGGAAGCTCTTTCCTTGCCAGGCTCTTTGTGGTGATATTGGGTTATTTATCTCTATACACACATTCATTGTATGTGGTTTTGCTTCCCTAGGAATACCCCTTTGAAGTGGGAGAACTGTACCCTCCACTTTTCATTATGGGTTGCTTATACCAGTTCTATTTAAAGTAATGTATAGGAGGTAGGGCCTGAAAGTGACTCAAGCCCAGGGGCCCCCACCACCCTGCCCTGGTAACGGTACTGTCTGCCTTACCATTATAAAGGGCTGCACACACTGTTGGCACAATATAACTCCTGTATAATAATAATAATAATAATAGGAAGTGGAACTATGGAATCTGTAGTGAGTCCTCTTACAAAGAAGAATGGCAGCAGTTGCTAAAGTTACACTTTTTAGGGCTCTTGCACACGGGTGAACACAACCCATGCAAATGAATGGGGCCATGCCACAACCATAAGGGCTCTTTCACACGGGCGGCCCGTTCAGGTCCGCCTGACAGTTTTTTTTGCGGACCTGAGAGGGCGCTCTGTGCTCCTCTATGGAGCCGCGGATGTCAGCGGTGACATGCCCGCTGACATCTGACCCGCTCCAATCCGCCAAAGTGTGACGGAGGAAAAACCTACTTGTCCATCCGTCTGGCGGATCGGGTGAACACGGACAGACGGTCCGTGTTCATCCAATCCCCCATAGGGGAGAGCGGAGAAAAGACAGGGCTGTCCCTGCAAAGTGTGCGGGGACCGCCCTGTCATCCGCCGGTCATCCGGCGATCCCCGCTGAGCAAGCGGAGTTTCACGGGGCGGATCATTACTGATCCGCCCCATGTGAAAGGGGCCTAACTTGTATAAGGACATTTATGCAGTTAAAACCACCTTTAAAAAGTAACGTAACTGTAACCTTACTGAACTTGACGTTGGGCTTTTCTTTGGCTAACCTTTGAGTGTCGTCTATTGCGCTTCCTCAACTCTTCTCACTTGTGTTGGAGACCACGCTGAACTGACTGGATTGGTCAATGGTCCTGACTGAGTGGGTTATCGTTTCAGCATGTAGACTTGGAAAAAAGGAAGGAATGCCCGTTTTTTTTTTTTTTTTCTTCCGCCATCCCCATCCTGGATGGGACCCCTATGTGATTAGGCCCATCCCCACCCCTCTCCCCTTCCCTTTTTATTTTATTTTCTTTTTTGTTCTGGAGTTGGTTCCTCTGGACCATCATTTGGGACCAGGGGGTCAAGTCCTGGAGAAAAAAGTGTGGGAACTCCCACCCAAGATCCACTCCCCCCCCCAACAAAAAAAAAATGATACGCTCATTTGCATAATTACTAAACCGCATGTTTTTTTTTTTTGATCCACTGTACCTTAGTAATCCTTTATGTTACAGGCCGCTTCCTATATATGGATTCATCGGGTAGTGTGCGGGTATTCCGTCACTTCCTCAATGCCGCAATGTCTCCTGGGAGCTTTTGTCATTGTTCCCAGGAGACATTGCGGAGGTCTGCTGCAGGATTTAGAAAGAAGCAAGTAACATAAAGGATTACTAAGGTTCTCCTGCCCCTGACAGTGACTCGAGCTGGGCATCGCCGCTTAGTGAAGTATTGGCTTGGGCGGCTCGGCTGCTCTAGTCCTGCAAAGGGAACTGAGTTCCTGCTGTGAAAAAAGTGCAGGAACTCCGTTCCCACGCGTTCCCGCAGGACTTGAGCCCTGTTTGGGACCACCTCTAGCCCGATTGGTCTGGACAGGTGGTTTAAATTGAAGTATACACAAATTGTAACTCTTGATACTTTTATTGTCACTGCTACTAATTTCTCCTGTGTGGGAAACAACCATTCTTTTGCTTATTGTGTCGTGATTGTTTCCTTTTGACGCAATAAAAATGATTGTACTACAAAAATTAGCAACATGTACATCAAGCCAACAGGTTTCGGGGGAATATTGTTGTATTGTGGCTCATACAAGCAGTGGGCTGGCTCTTGGTAAGAGTTATGCAAATATCAAAATGTCTTGATGGGTGGTATCAGTCTAATGGAGTTTACGTTCCTAGACAGGCCACCTTAGGTAACACCCACATGTGATGCTGAGCCTCCATGATTGAAAGAAGTGCAATCCAATGAATGGTGGGCCAGGGACAATCCGGCTGGGAGAAAAAAGCTAGGTGATGCTGGATGTCCTCCAGCCAGGAAATCAGGTGGGCTCTATCTGGCTTGCTGCAGCTTCCAATGCACATTGTGGGACACTAAGTGTTCAGTGAAATCAGAGGAGGCTATTTCAGTACAGGAGAGAAGGCTGTACAACTGTAAGACTGAAGGGAAGGCTGGCGGTCAGATTACATTTCTGACCAGAGCATCAGTTTGTAGTAATCAGGGGCAGACCATATGCCCTATCAACCGCCGCCTCCCCTATCTCCATTGAGGGCGCACATGCGCCCTGTCAACCGCCGCCTCCCCTATCCATGAGTCTGGCCCTTTTCAGGACACTGGTGCATGGATTCCAATGCAGGGGGGGGGGGCAGTTTTTTTGAAGCACCCATTAGAGCCAGAGGCTCTAATAGGCTTCAATATAGGAAGGGCCGAGTCGTAAGTGCACTCTGATCCCACCCAGGTGTGTTAAAACAGTGAATGAATATTCGCTGTTACATAGTTAGTCAGGCTGAAAAAAGACAAGTCCATCCAGTTCAACCATAAAAAATAAAAATAACAATAATAATATCATACAATCCCATATACCCAATTCTATACCCACAGTTGATCCAGCTGTTGTAACACTGATTCTCCTCCCAGGCAGTCAGGAAGTGGGTTTTGACACCAGTCACCAGATTGGCGGAAAGGACAGGCGATCCAATTGGATGCCTATGAGGAGGAGGGGAGGAGTTGGAAGCTGCCATGGAGAAGAGGACACAGAGCCGCCGCACCACGCTGCCTGCCAACCACCACGATAGGGTAAGTGCCAGATCAACCGGAAAACAGCAGGGGGGTGGGTGCAGCTGGGGGGGATGGGTGGTTGTTTGACGCCCCTCCCCCCCAAAAAAACACCAGCTGCCACTGGAAGTAATACAATGAGTACACTGGAGGAAGATTCATCCCCACCACTCAGAGTACTCCCTGTTTATCACCATTCCTGATATGGCCTTCATACCGCCACAGGTTTCCAGGAAGATAAAACACATACACCCTGTAAACGTTGCGGTTGAGCTCTTTATTGCTGTGTTCCAGCCTGTGATCTGACACAATTACTCCCAATTAATTTACTAATTATTTGTCCCTGTCCCGCAATTACTGAATGCAATCATCGTTTTATCTCCCTCGTTGTGGGGAAGGCGATCGGCTTTCATCCTGCCCGGGATAGATGCATTGAAGAGCAACATCCAAGCAGTATGAAAGACAAGCGTCGTTTCATCACTAATTCATTTAATTGAACTTGAAGTTCTATTACTTATGGCAGATAGAATATTATATCGGTTAGATGACGGTTCTGGCTCGATTTGCACTGGCGCAAAGGTTTAAATCACTCACAAGGAGCCAAAAAAATAAAAAACCCAAAGACTACTTCAGGGTCCTAAATCTGAAGTCCGAGCACAAAAACTGCCATTTATTATATCCCTTAATTGCCACAAGGGATAGAAATCCAAGAGTTGTGGGAGGGGTTCAGCAGGCTCCACCCACTATAGGCTGAAGAAAAGGACAGGAGGGGGCGGAGACAAGACCAGTTAGTCTGCACAAGGAAAGAGAGCAGCAGTGACTGGTCTTTATTACAGGACGCTCCTGCAGAGAAGAAAGTTCAGCTTTAACCGCTTGCCAACCATATACAATATACGGTAGCCAGGCAGGTTCACGTACCTGTACGTGGTTCTGCGCTTACGGGTCTGGGGTGTGCAGGGCCGCCATCAGGGGGGTACAGGCAGTACACCTGTAAGGGGTCCGGAGGTCTCCAGGGGCCCGGAGGCCCACAGGGCCCCAAATGGCAACTCCCCTTTTTTTTATTTATAAAACATTTTTTAATATATTTTTATTTTATTTTTTATTAAAGGGACAATTTTTTTTTAGGGGTACGGGGGGTCCCCAGGGGCCCGGAGAATTTTTATATATATATATATATATATATATATATATATATATATATATATATATATATGTATATGTATTATTATTATTAAAGGGCCCAGAGGTCCCCAGGGCCCCGGATAGCAACCCCCCTTTTTTTATAATATTTTTCTTTATATTATTTTATTTATTTTCTTTTTTATTTCTATATATATATATATATATATATATATATTTTTTTTTTTTTTATTAGGGCTCAGATGTCCCAAAGGGCCCAGATGTCCCAAAGGGCCCCATGTGGCAAACCCCCTTTTTTATATTTTTTTAATAAATGTTTATTTTTTGATTTTTGTTTATATATTTATATTTTATTAAAGGGCCCAGAGGTCCCCAG
Source organism: Rana temporaria (assembly GCF_905171775.1). Taxonomy (NCBI): domain Eukaryota; kingdom Metazoa; phylum Chordata; class Amphibia; order Anura; family Ranidae; genus Rana; species Rana temporaria. Next base: position 120,915,886 of record NC_053498.1, read on the forward strand.
GGCCCTGGATGGCTACCCCCCCTTTTTTATATATATTATTCTTTATTTCCTCTTTTTTTTGTAAAGGGGCCCCCCCCGCTTCTCAATTTCAGGCGGCAGCACTCCCCCCCTCCCCCCCCGGTTCTTTGCTCTAGGGGGCCCATGCCTGAAGCTGTGTAAGGGGCCCCATAATTCCTGATGGCGGCCCTGGGATTGTGCATGCGTGCCGCTGGTGGCCCGCTCCCGGTGTGATTGGACACAGTGGGAGGCAATCAGCGGGTCCAGGGGACGCTATGTTAGCCGGGACCCACCGATCGTTCGGGTCCAATTTGTCTGCTGCAATGTCGCAGTCCCGCTAGAAGTTGCTGATCTCCGCTATAACGGGGTTCCGTTACATCCGTCATTACCAGTAAAAGGAAATAAAAAAAAATCCATAAATCTATGCCATCGTTTGTAGACGCTATAACCTTTGCGTAAACCAATCAAATATACGCTTATTGGAATTTTCTTACCAAAAACATGTAGCAGAATACATATTGGCCTATAAATTGAAGAGAAATGTATTTATTTATTTTTATGGGATTTGTTTTATTGCAGAATTTTTTTATTTTTTTTTAAAGTGTCAGCATTTTTTGTTTACAGCGCAAAAAATAAAAACCGCAGAGGTGATCAAATACTACCAAAAGAAAGCTCTATTTGTAGGGAAAAAAAGAACCTACCCTTGGGTACAACGTCACACGACCGTGCAATTGTCAAGGAACGCAGTGCGGTATCGCAGAAAATGGCCTGGTCATGAAGGGGGGAGGGGTTAAATCTTCTGGAGGGCAAGTGGTTAAGGGGAATTTTTTTTCCGGTGGACATGAAGGGCACTGCGCGGGGAAGGGGGGGGGTGTGTGGGGAAGGGGGAGGGGTTCTATTACATACAGACGGCCCTAGGTAACGCCCACTTGTGATGTTGAGCCTTCACGACTGAAAGAACTGAAATCTAATTAATGGAAGGGTGGGCCAGGGACAGTCCAGCTGGTGAGGAAAGCACTAGATGATGCTGGATGTCCTTCAGCCAGGAAATGAGGTGAGCTCTCGGCTCTGTCTGACTTGCTGCAGCTTCTAATGCACATTATGAGAAGCTCACAGTGTGCAGTGAAATCAGAGTAACCAATTTCATTACAGGAGAGGAGCCGGTACAACTGTGCAATACTAAAGAATAGGCCGGCGTTCCTTTTTAAACCCTTTATTTTTGCAGCGTGGTTGTTCTGAAATGCCAAATGCATTCGGCCCTGTCAATCTTTAAACGCTCTTTTGCCATCGATCGAAGCGCGGTGCAGTCGGGAGGGCTGACCGCGGCTGCGAGGTGTTCCGGCCCCCGTTCTGGCATTGATTGCGTCCAGGTGGCTCAGACCCCACCAGCTGAGATGAAGCACAATTTACAGAGCATGAAAGCCGTTTCTCTCTGGAAATGTAGGACGTGGCTGCGAAGCCAATACCATTAGCGCTAATTCCATGGCCGGCGTCCTGCTCGCTCCCGCCCCGGCGTGCCTGAGGAGGAAGGGGACAGATCCCAGCCAGGGCACGGAAGTGCCTGCAGTAGACTGTTAACCCTTTCTAACTAGGCTGTACTGCATTAAGACAATTCAGATGTATGCCGTATAAGATTGCAGTGTGGGACTAGGATCCAAACACACATGAGCCCATCCCTACTGCCGATCTCCAGCATCCTCTTTCAGCCACTTCCTGTCTAAATTCACTTTAATGTAGACCAGCTCCCTGATGAGGACAACAGTGGACCATGGCTGTGAATGTGAGTCAGCATGGCAGCTTGCTGTCTTCATCACGGGCACTTTTGATATGGTGGCAAGATAGGAGCACAATTGTTACAGTTGTTGCCCTATAACAGGAAGTATCTGAACAAGGACCTTCATGGCGGGACCACCAGGGACTATTTGCGCCATGTAAATATACTGCAGCAGGGTGACTGCTCTGCACCAGACCACATACATGTACAGTGGCGGCCCGTCCATAGGGGGTGCCCGGGCCCCCCCCCCCCCCTTCTGTAGTCATAAAAAAGAAAAGAAAAAAAACGGGCCCTTTAAGACATTAAGAATGTTGTTCTGCAGCGCCGCCCCCTCTGGCTCTCGCAAATAACATACATTCATGCATTGCAGATAGCTATTCAGATAGCCGGACATAGGGCGCCGGATACCTGAATAACGGCAGCTGGTTGGCTGTGCGGAAGTGCCTTTCCGAGTACAGCCCCTCGGCTCCCGGATGTCTTATCCTCGGAACGTACGGGGGCTGCCTCCCTTGGATAAGACTGACGGCCGTCTCAGCCAATCAGGTTCACCGATTCTGGTTATCGGTAACCTGATTGGCTGAAGCGTCATCGAGGGCGGGAGAGGACATCGAGGGACGTGGAAGCAGAAAGGTAAGTGCATTTTACAGGGGACAGTGGCATCAATTAAAGGGCACAGTGGCAACAAGGGGCACAGTGGTGACAAAGGGCACAGTGGTGACAATGGGCACAGTGGCGACAATTAAAGGGCACAGTGACATACACAGTGGCAACAATGGGCACAGTGGCGACAATTAAAGGGCACGGTGGTGACAATTGGCACAGTGGCAACAATTGAGGGGCACAGTGGCTGCGTTTGATGGCATGGCACAGTGGTGACAATTGATGGCTCAGTGGCTGCGTTTGATGGCATAGTGACTGCATTTGATGGCATGGCACAGTGGTGCGAATTGATGGCATAGTGACTGCATTTGATGGCATGGCACAGTGGTGACAATTGATGGCACAGTGGCTGCGTTTGATGGGCACAGTGAGGCTGCAATTTTTTTTTTGCGCCGCCCCAAAAATTTGGAGTACCAGCCGCCACTGATGTATATGATCCAGCATTCCCGGGTAGGGGACACACACTTCAAAATGTTCTGCCTTTTTTTAATTTATATAATAAAAATACCAGAGGTGATCAAATGCAACCAAAAGAAAGCTCTATTTGTGTGGGGAAAAAACAGATATCAATTTAATTTGGGTACAGTGTTGCATGACCGTGCAATTACCAGTTAAAGTTGCGCAGTGCTGAATAGCAAAAAAACGGCCTGGTCCTGAAGGGGGTAAGGCTGGATTCACACCTATGCATTTTTAATGCTTTTTTCAGATTTGTACTACAGTCCATTTTACATGGTTTCCTCTGGAAAACGTTCTGTAGAGCAAATCTGCAAAATGCAAAAAGTACCAAAAATGCATAGGTGTGAATCCAGCCTTAAACCTTCCGGAACTCAATCGATGAAAGCTGCAGATTTAAAACCAATGAGGTTGATTCACTAAAACTGGAGCACTCAGAATCGGGTGCAGCTGTGCATAGTAGCCAATCAACTTCAGCTTGTTTAATTTAGCTTTGATGGAAGAAACCTGGAAGCTGATTGGTTTCTATGCAGAGCTGCACCAGATTCTGCACTCTCCAGTTTTAATAAATCAACCCCCACTAAAACAACTCTCCATGCAAAACATTTTCATCCCACTGTAGTGCAAGCAGGCACAGACTACATGAGGGTGACAACCACGCTCCGAATTCAATAACAGATGCAGCATTGTTGCCACCCCATCACAGGAAGCTGCAATGGGTGGACTTCACAGGCATGTTGGGAAAACTAAGGGAAAACTGTAAATGCGCGATCGCTAAAGCAGAATGTTACAGAATGGGGTTGTATCCATTATAAAGAGCAATCATAGAGAAAAACTACCATTATGCAATTAATCTGGAATGCCTTATTAACCAGGGATAAGGTTCTATCGAGGATTCTGTGCAGGCCAGTCAAGTTCCTCAACCCCAAACTCGCTCATCCATGTCTTTATGGGGTGGAGGAACTTGATTGGCCTGCACAGAGTCCTGACTTCAACCCAATAGAACACCTTTGGGATGAATTAGAGTGGAGACTGCGAGCCAGGCCTTCCCGTCCAACATCAGTGCCTGACCTCACAAATGTGCTTCTGGAAGAATAGTCAAACATTCCCATAGACACACTCCTAAACCTTGTGGACGGCCTTCCCAAAAGAGTTAAAGCTGTTCTAGCTGCAAAGGGTGGGCCAACTCAATAATGGACCCTACAGACTAGGACTGGGATGCCATTAAATTTGTATGTGTGTGTAAAGGCAGGCGTCCCAATACTTTTGGTAATATAGTGTATGTGTTAGGAGCTAAAGCTTATATGTTACAGCATGGGGATGAGGTTACATCTATTAAGAGCAATCCCAGAAAAATCCACCTTTACAGTATACAATGGATCTGGAATGTCTTGTTTATATAGGATAGGCTGACATTTGACATGACAATGGCGCAGCAAATATATAAAAATCTAAAACTACCTTTAGGTGAACCTAAAATACAACCAAAGGCCGTTTTTTTTTTTAGCTTTGGAAAAGGTGAAGAGGGATTTGAAACACCTGTCAGGTTTTTATTGCTGTCTGAGAGATTCACCCAGGGCCGCCATCGGGAATTATGGGGCCGCCGCTAATTGAAAAAATTGAGAAGAGGGCGGGCTGTGAATTGAGAAGCGGGGGGTGCCACAAATTGGGGGGTTTGCCCTGGGGACCTCTCGGCCCCTTACAAAAAAAAAGAAATAAAAAAATATATATTAAAAAAAAATTATAAAAAAAAAAAAGGGGGGTAGCCATCTGGGGCCCTGGGGACCTCTGGGCCCTTTAATAAAAAGAAATTTAAAAAAATATATAAAAAAATAATTAAATTGTATAAAATATTATACAAAAAAAAGGGGGGGTGCCACCCGGGGCCCTGGGGACCTCTGGGCACTTTAATAAAAAGAAATTTAAAAAAATATATAAAAAAATAATTAAATTGTATAAAATATTATACAAAAAAAGGGGGGGGGTTGCCACCCGGGGCCCTGGGGACCTCCGGGCCCCTTACAAAAAAAAGGGGGTTGCCATCCGGGCCCCTAACAGATGTACTGCCTGTACCCCCCTGATGGCGGCCCTGGATTCACCCTCTCTATTTGTCCTGGTGACCTTTTATCACTAAAAGTGAAAGAAAATACCAAATTTTGATTGGTCACCAGAACAGGAATAGAGAGGAAATCGTCCAATGGGGACACTAGTTCTGTGGCTTCCCTCATTTTTTAAAGTGATTGGAAATCTCAACAGATGGCAGAAGCAGCACTACGATTTTTCCATCAGTTCCTATTCACTATAACATCTTATATTTTGGAATGTTCTCACCTGTAGTTGGGTTTCCTTCTTCTCCTCCTGTGGTGGTCACACCATATCCCCCTGTAAAGCTTTGCTCTGAGCTTATCATGGAAGTTGTGACCTCTGAAATACAGAGAAGGGTGATTGTCACACAGAGGTCAACTATGATGGACTCTAAAAAGTAACTGCTAAAACACAAGTTGTCCATTCAGGCACCAGTGACATCTTATGACAAGGAACATACAAAAGAAAGTACAGTGGAACCTTGGAGCGGAGCCATTCGGAAAGGCTTGGAAATACTCCGTTCCCGGGTGTTTCTGAGCCTTTTTTCGAGGGTTTCCGAGGTCAGCCGAGCTGTCCTAGGGCCTTTCTGTGTGTTTCCGAGGCTCTCCGGCGCCCCCTCAACCTCTGGCCACATGCGGTATTGCATGCCACTGAAGTCAATGCAAAATACATTGTTTTTGTTTCCATTGACTCCTATGGGGAAACTCGCTTTGATATGCAAGTGCTTTGGATCACGAGAATTCTCCTGGAACGGATTATGCTTGTAATCCAAGGTTCCACTGTATTTGAAAGGCCGGGGTTCACACTGCATGTGCCAAAATGAGAGTTATTCGCACCGGTGCACTGCCATGGCATTCATTCTTATAGGCTCCCCAGCAAACCTTGTGAATGTACTTGAGTTGCGGCAGCACACCATAATGCACAGTAACATCCTTATTGCGAGCTGCATTGCGCTGCGTAACAAAAATGGTGCATGAACCTATGGAGCGTCTCGTTGTGTTGGGCAGTTCTTTCAAATGAATGGAAAATACATGCACAATATTAGTGTGCCTTACCATAGACTGAAACAAATATTATCTTCCTGTTAGCAACACCTTAAATTAATCGATTTGCCACAACGGATCCATAATGACTGCTGCTTTCAATGCAGGGGAATCCTGAATATAATAATAATTGAGAATATGATGCTTTGTACAATTAGCATGCTGCTGCATTCCAGCTGTAGGGCGCCATCTGCTGACTCTTCCAGGAAACAATCAGCCTAATGTGGCCAAACACTTATTTAAAAAAAAAAAATATTTGATCGATGTGCAATTTGATCAAAACGACTGGATCTGTAAACAATTGAACAGCCGTCACTTCTCTTATGATCAATTCTGGACTCAATTTAGATAAAATTTGATTAAACTGAGTCAACTATTCAGGGCAGAAAATGATTGCTTGTTATTGCTTGTTTTGCATTGATCAGCAGCGCTGAGATACTTGTTTATGTTCCTATTGGAAGAGATCGATCAGAAAAGAAATCGATGTGCTTATGGCCAACATAAGTTCAACACATTTCTATTTGGGGTGGATGATGTCGGGTGTATTTATTCATTTACATCATGCGGTCAGATTCAGGGCCGCCATCACAAATTATGGGGCCCCTTACACAGCTTCAGGCATGGGGCCCCTGGAGCAGAGAACCGGGGGGGGGGTGCTACCTACCACCTCAAATTGGAGAAGCGGGGGGGCTGCCGCGAATTGAGAAGCAGGGGGGCGTGAATTGAGAAGCAGAGGGTGGGTGACACGAGTTGAGAGGCGGAGGGGTGCTGCCCTGGGGACCTCTGAGCCCCTCACAAAATATATATATATATATATATATATATATATATATATATATATATATATATATATATATATATATATATATATATATATATATATATATAAATAAAAGGGGGGTAGCCATCCGGGCCCTTTTTAAAAAATAAAATAAATAAATAAAATATATAGAAAAAAAAATAAATAAAAAAAAATTATAAAGAAAAAAGAAAAGGTGGGGTTGCCATCCGGGTCCCTGGAGACCTCTGGGCCCTCTAATAAAAAGGAAAAAAATATGTAAAAAAAGGAGGGGTTGCCATCCGGGGGCCCTGGGGACTTCTGGGCCCCTTACAAAAAAAGGGGGGTTGCCATCCGGGCCCCTCACAGGTGTACTGCCTGTACCCCCCTGATGGCGGCCCTAATCAGATTCCACATACAGACTGTCTCTGCCACAAAGGAGCTTACAATCTCCGGGCCCCTGGAGACCTCTGGGCCCTCTAATAAAAAGAAAAAAAAAAGAAAGAAAAATATGTAAAAAAAAAGGGGGGTTGCCATCCGGGGGCCCTTCAGACCTCTGGGCCCCTTACAAAAAAAAGGGGGGTTGCCACCTGGGCCCCTTACAGGTGTACTGCCTGTACCCCCCTGATGGCGGCCCTGGTCAGATTCCACATACAGACTGTCTCTGCCACAAAGGAGCTTACAATCTAATGTCACACGTTGGGAATAATCAGGGTAGCGGTGAATGAACTTAGTCCCACGTGAATATACATCAAACATACAGTATATAAAACTGAGCCCAAGACTCCAACGCTGCACATCATGCTTTTTAATCGCTTAGCCAGCCTTTGGCCTAGAGCCATGCCCCAGTCAGTACCAGGAATATCGCTTTCATCTCTGACGTAGTATATGTAATCCCTCACAGTAATGTACTCTCTCCTTTTACCAAAACTGTAATATAAGGACATACCTAAATGATTCATTCAATTTGTATCCAATCAGACAGGCCCTTGCACTACATAGTTAATGGTAGGTCTAAAGAAGATTGTACAATCAGATTGTGTAGTGTATGGCCAGCTTTGTTTGTGCTCTTTGGGTTTGTAAAATATACCACTGAAGGGGTTTTGTTGCATCTTTTTAGGATAAAAAAAAAATTCCCATTGATCCTGCCAGAAATCCAATAAACTGATAACTTCCTCTGCTGCACCAAAGTCTCAAGCAGTGTCATCAGCCTTCCCATGTGTCTCTGTGGACTACAGAACACCTCCCTCCGTGGTATGGTGACGGGGGTGTTTTATAGTTTTACTACACTGTGGGGAGATTTACTAAATCTGGTGAACACAGAATCTGGTGCAGGTGTGTATAGTATCCAATCAGCTTGTGGGTTTTAGCCCTCGTTCACACTGGACGCGGGTTTGAAATTGCGCGAGTTCAGCTGAACTTGCACGATTTCAAACCGGCAATGAACTCCCACTTGGGGGGGGGGGGGGGGGCTTTATGACAGACATATGTGTGAGTTGCTGTACAGATTTCTATTTAAATCACCCCTAAAGTCGCCAAAAGTAGTACAGGAACTTTTTTTGGCGCCACAACGAATCAGGACAGTGCAATTGCCGTTGATTGTAAACAGGGCTGGACTGGGACAAAAATTTGGCCCTGGACTTCATCCAGACTGGGCCACTTTGACAGGTCTCTCTCATGGCGGCCGGACAACTCCTGCACCTCCCCACCCCCGCCACCCAAGCCCCCTCTCCCCCTTCACTAGCCGTTCTACTTTATTAGAGTAGAACCGCTGGTACTGGTACTTTTATAGGCAGTACCAGTGGGGAAGTTAGACATTATTTCACCCGGGGAAAATAATCAGTTCGCTGCCCCCCTTATGGGACAAGTTTAAATAGAAGTGAGAAACTCCCAGGCCATAGCTGTTGAGTCAGCTGTCTGTCCCCTCCCCCATGCTCCCCTGTCCCCCCCCCCCTGCTTCTCCGGTCCTCCCCCTGCTTCTCTGTTCCCCCCAGGTGAGCGCTGCAGGGAGGGAGAGGAGGGGAGTGCTGCAGGAAGGGAAAGACAGAGGAGTGGAGTGGGGCGGTGGCTTGCTGTCACTGAAGCCGGCCCACTGAGCCATCGGCCCACCGGGAAACTCCCTGTAGTCCCAATGGCCAGTCCATCTCTGATTGTAAATGAATCTGGTGCAGCTGTATATGGTAGCCAATCAGCTTCTAACTTCAGCTTGTTCAATTAAACTTTGGCAATAAATCCTGGACGGATAAAGGCTAGGAAAGGGCCACATCTGGCCCTCGGGCCACAGTTTGGAGACCCCTGATCTAGAATATCAGTAAGGCTCCCTGCACACTGGATGCTAAAATAATGTTATAAAACGGCAGTAGCTTTGCAGGGAGTCTTTCAATGTTTTTTTAACGTTTTTGCAATAGCGTTTATTCGCGTTTTTCAGCTTTTTTTTTATTATATTTTATTTTTTTCAATGGATCAAAAATGCAAAAAAACGCTGGCGAGCCACGTTTTTGAGCATTTATTGGCATTTGGCATTTTTTGAGGTTAAAAAAAACAGCACTTTGAACACAATTTTCGGGTGTTCAGAAAAAAGCCCATAAACGTCACTGCTCATTAACCACTTAAGCCCCGGACCAAAATGCAGGTAAAGGACCAGGCCTCTTTTTGCGATTCGGCACTGCGTCGCTTTAAATGACAATTGCGCGGTCGTGCGACGTGGCTCTCAAACAAAATTGGCGTCCTTTTTTTCCCCACAAATAGAGCGTTCTTTTGGTGGTATTTGATCACCTCTGCGGTTTTTATTTTTTGTGCTATAAACAAAAATAGAGCGACAATTTTGAAAAAAATTCTATATTTTTTACTTTTTGCTATAATAAATATCCCCCAAAAATATATAAAAAACATTTTTTTTCCTCAGTTTAGGCCGATACGTATTCTTCTACATATTTTGGTTTGCGCAAAATTTATAGCGTTTACAAAATAGGGGATAGTTTTTTATTGCATTTTTATAAAAAAAAATTTTTTTTAATACTAATGGCGATCAGCGATTTTTTTCGTGACTGCGACATTATGGCGGACACTTCGCACAATTTTGACACATTTTTGGGACCATTGTCATTTTCACAGCAAAAAATGCATTTAAAATGCATTCTTTATTGTGGAAATGACAGTTGCCGTTTGGGAGTTAACCACAGGGGGCGCTGAAGGGGTTATGTTTCACCTAGTGTGTGTTTACAACTGTAGGGGGGTGTGGCTGTAGGAGTGACGTCATCGATTGTGTCTCCCTATAAAAGGGATCACACGATCGATGCAGCCGCCACAGTGAAGCACAGGGAAGCCGTGTTTACACGCGGCTCTCCCCGTTCTTCCGTTTCGGTGACCGATTGCGGGACCCCAGCGGCGATCGGGTCTCGCGGTCCCAGAGCTTCGGACCGGGTCGCAGGCGCGCGCCCGCGACCCACGGCTGGGTAGATGTAAAGGACGTGCCGGTCCGTCCATCTGCCCAGCCCTGCCGTTCTGCCGACGTATATCGTCGTGCGGCGGTCGTTAAGTGGTTAAAGCTAAAAAACGTCCATGTGTGCATGGACACATTGGGGGTTATTTACGAAAGGCAAATCCACTTTGCACTACAAGTGCACTTGGAAGTGCAGTCTCTGTAAATCTGAGGGGTAGATCTGAAATGAGGGGAAGCTCTGCTGATTTTATCATCCAATCATGTGTAAGCTAAAATGCTGTTTTTTTCTCTTTCTTGCATGTCCCCCCTCGGACATGCACTTGCAAATATCTTTAGTAAATAACCCCCATTGGCTAACATAGAGTGGAGTTTATGGGCTTTAAAAAAAAAACGCCCAAACTCCAATAAACTTCCGTTTTTCAGCTCCAGTGTGCACAGAGCCTAAGGCTAATAAACGCTCAAAAACGTGGCTCGCCAGCGGTTTTTAGCTTTTTTGAGTCATTGGAAAAAAACGCTAAAAAACGATATTGCAAAAACGTTGGAAAACTCCCTGCAAAGCTACTGGCATTTTTCTAACATTATTTAAGCGTCCAGTGTGCATGGAGCCTAATGTTCCCATTAGATCTTTAATATAGTATTACAATGTTTCTATTTATTCTGTATTTTGTTTCAGCTCCAAAAATATTTTTGTTTAGTAAATAAGTTATATTGAGGTCAGAGGGAGGAAGTGAAAGAGGAAACGAGAACCCTGATGTCATATCACAGCAGGGAAAGATGTGCTGTCAGTGCTTGGCGCTGCTGCACTTTATTTTTATACAATTCTAAAATCATAAGTTCCAGTGCTGAAAGTTTTTTGGGGGGGCACAAGCAAACGCAGCGGCTGTGCCCCATGAAACGCAGCGGCTGTGCCCCATGAAACGCAGCGGCTGTGCCCCATGAAACGCAGCGGCTGTGCCCCATGAAACGCAGCGGCTGTGCCCCATGAAACGCAGCGGCTGTGCCCCATGAAACGCAGCGGCTGTGCCCCATGAAACGCAGCTGCTGTGCCCCATCAAATGCAGCGGCTGTGCCCCATCAAATGCTGCCACTGTTACCCCGCCCACTCACAGTCTGCCCATCACTTATCCTATCTCGGTGGCGGGTCAGGCAGTGGGTGACGGCGGCGAGCTGTGTCCTCCATGCATCTCCTCCCCTCCTCCTGATAGGCGTCCAATTGCAGAGCCAGTCCTTTCAGCCAATCAGGTGAAGGGTATCAGACCCACACTACCTGATTGGTGGAGAGGCGGTTCAGTGTTAGAAAAGCGAATATTCACATCTGGGTGGACTGAAATTTTCAGTTTTGTTTGCACCCCCTCGAAAATGTTGAGCACCAGCCGCCACTGCTTAGACCCCTTTCACACTGGGTCGCTTTGCAGGCGCTATAAAGCTAAAAATAGCAGAGGTGCTTTGCAGTGATTTTTAACCTTTTCTTGGCCGCTAGCGGGGAGTAAAACCTCCCCGCTAGTGGCTGAAAAGCGGCGCGAAATTGACGGTAAAGCTCCCCTAAAAGTACCGGCACTTTATCGCCGACGCCGCCCCAGTGTGAAATGGACCTTAGAGCGGTCTGTATACAAACACAGCCTGCCTAGGAATGTCCACTCCTCAGACTGGCACCCACCCATCCACGCATTTTGATGTTTGCATAGCTCCTCCCAAAATCCAGCCCACTGGCGGGATGCTGTGATGATGTCAGAAACAGTGGCGGCTGGGGCTCCATCGGTGGGGGGGGGGGGTTGGCAGACAGACCTGACCACAGAAATCGCCACCCCCCTGTTGCTCTAGCCTGCCACCCCACACTAACCCTCTCCCCCCCATCGCTCCAGCCCGCCACCGGCACCGCACAACATCACGTGCTTAAAAGAAAAAAAAGAACGCCATTGGAATCCAATGCATCCGATACCCTGCTCGTAGATTAGGGACCGGGCATATGGATTGGGTGGGCGCCTCTAATGAGTGGCCGCCACTGGTCAGGAAGCTATGTACAGCACCCTGCTGGTCCCTCCCACCAGCCACGATCTGCAGGATCATTGCATAGAGAAGCATGAAATATTAACATTAAAAATGGTGAGTAATAAAAAAGGAACCCAAAAATATAAACAGATTACCGGTAAATGTAAACTTTAAAAAGAACAATCTTAATACTGAATATTGTGGAGGGTATAAGGGTTCTGGGAGGCTGAGGGGTGGATTTCCTAAAGGAAACCAGGCTGTTCAGCTATCACAGTGAATGTTGGTGAATAATTTGAAGCTCTGTTCATTTTAAATACAAAGTCCTGACTGTCGGTTGTCCATTAACTACTATGTACACTGAACAGACTAAACTAACCACAGACCTCCATGTGTCAGAGTCCGTCTCATAAATCCAATAATAATAATAATAAATTCTTATTTAGTTTTGTACCTGCAGAGTGAGGAACATGTGCCGTAGTTTGGTCGATCGGTGTGTTCCCGGCTTCGGTGGCCGTCACTGCAAAGAGAATTATCATTGTGTTAGGATTGTGTTTTCTGGTTTCTAATTGATCCTCAGATAAAGGTGTTCTGTAAGGCCGCGTACACGCGGTCGGTCCAAACCGATGAAAACGGACTGAAGTTCAGTTTCATCGGTCTAAACCGACCGTGTGTACGCCCCATCGGTCTGTTGTCCTTCGGTTCCAAAACGGAGAACTTGCTTTAAAATCTAACCGATGGGTCAAAACCGACGGTTGGTACACAAAAGCATCGGTTCCAAACCCACGCATGCTCAGAATCAAGTCGACGCATGCTTGGAAGCACGTCGTTGTGTTTTACGTCACCGCGTTGGACTCGATCGGTTTTTGAACTGATGGTGTGTACGTACATCAGACCATCAGTCTGCTTCAGCGGTGAACCGATGAAAACGGTCCGTCGGATCATTCTCATCGGATGGACCGACCGTGTGTATGCGGCCTAAGAGATCCTGTGCCTGGTTCCTCTACACACCCAATGGCAGAAGTCCAATATTTGGGGGAAGTTGTGATCTGTATCACAGATTTTATAGGGCTCCTTTCACACGGGTGGCCAAGGGGGACCGTAAAAACAGGTGGGGGCAGTAAAAACAGGCGATTGATGCGTGTTACCTCCCACTTACCGCCTACCGCCCTGGTAATTAGCAGAGTAATAGACAGACAGCTATACAGGTGGAGGGTCTTTAAGCTGGATGCAGCAACTGTATTTGTAGAACTGCGTCTCCTATGGCAACTGAACTTGTCAATAGAGATCTGGACACGTAACTCACAGTAACCCATTATAGATCTTCACTCGCATCTCACAGTATCCTACTGTAAATCTTCACTCACTGAGCTCCCGGTCTCTCTCTAGTCTTCAAGATCCCAGTCGTCACTGGATCAACCCTGAGCTCTTTCACAGCTAACCCCTGCTAACCCGCTGGGTACCTAGCTTGGCACTCTGCTGAAGCTTTCCCACTTCTTCACCGTCCCCGGCTGGTGAAAAGGCTGCTCTGGTACTTCTTCAGCAGACTTCCATACACTGGCCTCTGATAAAAGGAATAAGGGTCCCTTGCTGGCGACTATTGCTCCCTTTACCACTGGCCTTGATCATAACTTGCCCCTGGTCACAGGATTGGTCATCCCTTGTGGGAACTGCTTCTCCCTCACCGCTGGCAATGATCCAGTTCCCCTGTTCGGTGGAACCTCTGCAACTTAGTTGTGCTTCCAGGCTGAAGCCCCAACCCCAATCTGCCTCTCTCGAAACTGGATAGGCCTCGGACAGCCTAGCAGCCAGGTGCTCCCAGAATAGGTCTCAGGCTTCTGGCCTAGCAGCCCGGAGCCTTTTAACACACATTCACCCAGACAGCCGTCCACGTGGCACAGAACCCCGATCACCTGACTCCTCCAGAATAAATAGGCTCTCCTTGCAGGCCAAGGGACCAAAAAGACCCCTGCCAGTTGCCTGAATCAACCTATTCGCTCCTAATCTGGATTTCCTATGATCTTATCATTCTACTGACACAGGCAACAATGCCACCTAGTGACAGAATGGAGAGGTGCATCAAAGCCAGTGAATCCCCTATCAATCAGCCAGGCTAGTTACCACCTAGCAAGCTAAATTTGTGAGCAACCCTGCCTACTATCAGGGTGCTACATGTAGTTGTACTGTCTACCCTCAAGTTGTACAAGGAAGCAATAAGGGATTTTAAAGGCAATGATAAAGATACAGAAAATGTGAGATATAATCAACATATGATGAGTGACTGTTGTCAAAAATGTAATTAAAAAAAAAACAGGAGGGGGGCCAGCCGGCCCCTTACAGGTGTAATGCCTGTACCCCCCTGATGGCAGCCCTGGCCGAATCCCTCTCCATACCTTTGTACTCTTCCTACAGTTGTGTGCCTAAAATCGAATCCCAACATAAAGCCACACATCAGATAAATAAAAAGTAACCTACTTTCTGTTCCTGGAGAAATCCTGCTTTAAGCTCCCTCCAGTACTGCATGCATGGACAGCACCTAGGCCATGGGTCTTCAAACTACGGCCCTCCAGTTGTTCAGGAACTACAATTCCCATCATGCCTAGTCATGTCTGTGAATGTCAGAGTTTTACAATGCCTCATGGGATGTGTAGTTCCGCAACAGCTGGAGGGCCGTAGTTTTAGGATCCCTGACCTAGGCATTAGGTTAGGTAGGATGCTAGTTTGGGTAGGGTGATTCTCTGCATCAAAACAGATCAATTGACCAGGTTTCTTGACATTCATGCATGAGTCCAGCACTGAGGAGAGCCTGCAGCAGCATTTTCTCAGAGAAAGTGTTTCTATTACCATGTATTTATTCATTGCAGCAAAACTGTTAATAGTGCTTCATTCTAATCTTTTGTGTAGAGATTTGCTATATAAAATGAGGTCGTCAGCAAGGGGTCAGTGACTGACAATTATGGGGAAAACAATCTGTGGAAAGATGGCAGATGTGGAGGTGAGGTAGTGACAACGAGCACACAACCAGCTGTAGCTGGGATAACTCAGTGGCACCTACTAGTGGCAGCTTTGCAGAATACATGACTAGAACTGTGCTCATATCTGGTCTCCTGAACCTAAGGCCTGCTACAGTCCCAGATTTTGGGTCACATGGTCACTTCCCACCCAGGTATGCAGGAGGTGCATGGTTTCTGGATTGGCTGCTGGGTAATGATGGTGAACCATGTTGCCTATATAGCAAGAGAACACTCACATAGGTTGCTGAAATTGAACGTGGCTGTGGAGTTTCCCATGGAGAAGCTTCTGTGCCTCACAACACAAGTGACCGTTGATCTGTGAGTAAAAGCGTTGATCCGCAAGGTGCTGCTCGCTGTGCATTTCTTGTCATCCCCCTGGAACGACGCTTTTCTATTGCCTGCAAAATAGAAGTGGGGTTTCATGAAAACCATGCATAGCACCCCTACATGTGAGGAAAACATTTCACTCTCCATGTGAGGCTTATTGGTCTTATTTCAGAAAGAAGGAACACAGTCTCAAATAATGGTAACCACTAGAGGGCGCACTTACAGGCCTGAATCTGAAAATGCTGTTAAGAAAATATGGCGCAGCAAATACATAAAAAACTTCTCCCAAATTTTGCAACCAAAATTCTCAGCCTGATTTTGTTTTATATGCACTTTTTGGGTCTGTTTAAATATACCAATTAACGTGTTTTATTATATCTGTTCAATAAGTGCAAAGAAATTCGATTTTTTTTATTGGGTATTTTTTCTAGCAGAAAGTAAAAAATATTCTATTTTTTATTTAAAAAAAATTCAAAACTGTCTGGGCCAGATCCACAGAAGAATTACGCCGGCGTATCTATTAATTTCAAAGTTCCCACGTCGTATCTTTGTTTTGTATCTACAAAACAAGATACCACTGCATCTGGGCTCGATCCGACAGGCGTACGTCTTAGTACGCCGTCGGATCTTGGGTGCATTTTTCCGCTGGCCGCTAGGTGGCGTTTCCGTCGAATTCCGCGTCGAGCATGCAAATTAGCTAGATACGGCGATCCACGAACGTACGTCCGGCGTATTTTTTTACGTCGTTTGCGTTTGGCTTTTTCCGGCGTATAGTTACCCCTGCTATATGAGGCGTATCCTATGTTAAGTATGGCCGTCGTTCCCGCGTCGAATTTTGCATTTTTTACGTCGTTTGCGTAAGTCGTTCGCGAATAGGGATTTGCGTTGAATGGCGTCACCGTCGTAAGCATTGGCTTGTTCCGGTTTAATTTCGAGCATGCGCATTGGGATACCCTTAAGGACGGCACATGACGGGTCACGGTTCACAACGTATTTACATAAAACACGCCCCCATCACATCGGTTTGAATTGCGCGCCCTTACACCGCCAAAATTACACTACGCCGCTGTAACTTACGGCGCAACTTCTTTGAGGATAAGGAAAATACGCTGTAAGTTACGGCGGCGTAGTGTATCAGAGATACGTTACGCCGGCCGCAACAATGCGCCACGCTACAAGGATCTGGCCTTCTGTCTTTTTTTGTTTACAGCAGAGCTGAAGTGGTTAAAGTTGCTGTTTGTTGCGCTGCAATATATTCCATTTTCTGTCGTCTCTCCAGATGAGAAAGTCCCAAGGTTGTAATATCCTGCCAGTCCTTCAGTATACAGAACACAATAAAATAAATACAGAAGAGCTGGACTAGATGCTTGGCCTTCTTCAAACACAAGTTGGTAATAGTCCTTGTAGAATAGATCTAGGCTGCTTGAAAACACAAAGTGGGGGAACTGTCCCGAGTGGAACACCCAGCCTGAGAAGAGGGAGCAAACAGAAGAGACACAATGCCAATGATCAGTTCAAAAGTCCATGTATTCTTTATTCTTCACAGTGATGTCAACAACCGTAACCAGCGTGTTTCGGAAGCTGAAATTCCCAGTCAGGGTTGAAATTTGATTGCTGGACGTAAACCCGATTGATGAAATTTGAGCTGGGCACATATATCTGCAGTATTTTGTTATCTTTCTTCAATGAGCCAAGTCCCGTGGTAGCTCTCTCCTGAACTGTTCCTCTGTTATCGTCCTGATAGCTCCTGACAAATTCTATGACACTTTCGACAAAAGCAGCCTGAATCTTCTGTCAGGGGAGGTTGCTAAAATAAATTAGCAGGGAGCAGGTCCTATTACAAAACACCTCTGAGAGTCTCTGCCTATGATAAGAGGGGGTGTGTGCCTTTCCTCCAATCAGCAATGTTAGCTATCTTGGCTGTATGCCCAGGCATCACACTCTGTGTTAACCACTTAAGCCCCGGACCATTTTGTTGCTAAATGCCCAGGCCAGGTTTTGCGATTCGGCACTGCGTCGCTTTAACAGACAATTGCGCAGTCGTGCGACGTGGCTCCCAAACAAAAGTGGCGTCCTTTTTTCCCCACAAATAGAGCTTTCTTTTGGTGGTATTTGATCACCTCTGCGGTTTTTATATTTTGCGCTATAAACAAAAATAGAGCGATAATTTTGAAAAAAATTCAATATTTTTTACTTTTTGCTTTAATAAATATCCCCCAAAAACATATATACAAAACATTTTTTCCCTCAGTTTAGGCCGATACGTATTCTTCCACCTATTTTTGGTAAAAAAAATCGCAATAAGCGTTTATCGATTGGTTTGCGCAAAATTTATAGCGTTTACAAAATAGGGGATAGTTTTATTGCATTTTTATAAAAATTTTTTTTTTTACTACTAATGGCGGCGATCAGCGTTTTTTTTCGTGACTGCGACATTATGGCGGACAATTTTGACACATTTTTGGGACCGTTGTAATTTTCACAGCAAAAAATGCATTTAAATTGCATTGTTTATTGTGAAAATGACAGTTGCAGTTTGGGAGTTAACCACAGGGGGCGCTGTAGGCGTTAGGGTTCACCTAGTGTGTGTTTACAACTGTAGGGGGGTGTGGCTGTAGGACTGACGCCATCGATCGAGTCTCCCTATAAAAGAGATGACACGATCGATGCGCCGCCATAGTGAAGCACGGGGAAGCCGTGTTTACATATGGCTCTCCCCGTTCTTCAGCTCCGGGGAGCGATCGCGACGGAGCGGCTATAAACAAATAGCCGCGCCGTGGTCCCGGATCGCTCCCTGAGCGGCCCCGACCTCCGCATGTAGCGGGGGGGTCCCGATCGGACCCCCCACCCGCTAATAGGCAAGGACGTACGTGTACGCCCATGTGCCTGTACGTGCCATATTGTGGACGTATATGTACATGCGGGTTGGGAACTGGTTAAAGTGGATGTAAACCCGATTGATGAAATTTGAGCTGGGCACATATATCTGCAGTATTTTGTTATGTTTCTTCAATGAGCGAAGTCCCGTGGTAGCTCTCTCCTGAACTGTTCCTCTGTTATCGGCCTGATAGCTCCTGACAAATTCTATGACACTTTCGACAAAAGCAGACAGAATCTTCTGTCAGGGGAGGTTGCTAAAATAAATTAGCAGGGAGCAGGTCCTATTACAAAACACCTCTGAGCAGTGGTGCTCAATTTTTGGGGGGGCGCAAACGAAAAAAAAAATTGCAGACTCACTGTGCCCATCAAATGCAGCCACTGTGCCATCAATTGTCACCACTGTGCCATGCCATCAAACACAGCCACTGTGCCATAAATTGTCACCACTGTGCCCTTTAATTGTCACCGCTGTGCCCTTTAATTGTCACCACTGTGCCCTTTAATTGTCACCGCTGTGCCCTTTAATTGTCACCGCTGTGCCCTTTAATTGTCACCACTGTGCCCTTTAATTGTCACCGCTGTGCCCTTTAATTGTCCCCACTGTGCCCTTTAATTGTCCCCACTGTGCCCTTTAATTGTCCCCACTGTGCCCATTGATGTCGCCGCTGTGCCCTGTAAAGTGCCCCTTCCCCCCCCCCGGCACTTACCTTTACTGGAGTCAGCCATCCACGTCCCTCGATGTCTTCTACCGCCCTCGATGACTGACAGGCGTCTCAGCCAATCAGGTTACCGGTAGCCAGAACGCCTGTCAGTCTTATCCAAGGAGCGCATCCCTAGTGCGTTCCTTGTATAAGCTTCCGGGACCCGAGGGCTGTACTCAGAAAAGCCTATCAGAGCCATAGGCACTTCCGTACAGCCAACCAGCTGCCGTTATTCAGATGGCCGGACATGAGCGCCAACCATCTGAATAGAACAGCGGCAGCGGCGATAATAACATAGATTCGTGCAATGCATGAATCTGTGTTATTAGACTCAGTGGCGGTGAGAGCCAGAGGGAGCGGCGCTCCAGCGCCCTCTATGGACGAAACCGCCACTGCCTCTGAGAGTCTTTGCCTATGAGGAGAGGGGGTGTGTGCCTTTCCTCCAATCGGCAATGTTAGCCATCTTGGCTGTATGCCCAGACATCACACTCTGTGTTAAACAGGAAGAAAAAAATCTAACACGATCTGAACTTTCTAAACAGTATATAAATGTGAAGACAGCAGATATACATGTAAACCTATGTAGGGAGATTTGTATAATCTCGGTGTATCATCTGAGGCTGTTCACTTCACTGGGAGTATGGAGGGTTTACATCCACTTTAAGGTCTCCCAAATGATGCCCGCACACAGCCATTAAGCTCTGCAAGCCCCCAGTTTAAGTAATCAGATGATCTTTGGGGAGATCTTGATATTTTAGGAAGTCCAGCACTCACATGTCAGCCCCGATGGAGGATTTGGGCCCCCAAAACATGTTTGCTGCTGTTGTGACATCACTGTTATGAATAAAGCCTCATGTACACTGGACATTTTTACAGGCGCTCCTAGCGGTGTCTGTTTTTTTTTTTATTCTTGTCTCTAAACTCCTCTCCATGTTGGTCTGTGTCCATACACACACATACATAGGCTTTTAGCAGCATTTAGTGGCAGAGGCTTTAAAAATAGAGAATGCATGGAAGGGAGAGAAAAAGAGAGGAGGAACGAAGAAAAAGGGAGCGAAAGACGGCTATAGAGAGGGATGGCAGGGGGGGGGGGGAGAAAGGAGAACAAAGAGATAGAGGGGTACATCCTCAAATGTACCATAAGGGCAATGCTGTATCCTGGCCTAGGCCAACAAGGCCCAGGCCCAGGGCAGCACTTTGCAGGGGGGCAGCACGGACAGTGTCCCCACTGGCTTGCGCTACACTGTTAGTTTAGCACCCCCATAAATCGGCCGCACTGCTTCCAGTATGTGGGCGGTTGGCATTCTGCAACTGTGGTGGGGGGGGCGTTGCTTCAAATTTTTTACCATCCCTGCCCCATTGCAGAGATTTCCCTTCACTTCCTGTCCCGTAGCCAAACAGGAAGTGAGAGGAAATCTATGCAAATTAAGGGAATCCATTGCCCCCCACTTGAAAATTTCAGGGTGGGTCTCAAACTGCAAGGGGTGTGGCCTTGACAGGAAGGGGTGGGTCATATTTAAATTAGGGGGTGCACGAGTTTAGTCAGGCCTAGGGCAGCACAAAACCTAAATACATCCCTGCATAAGGGGTTTTAATATTGTACGAGTGGAAGGGACTCAAGGAGCGCTAAATGTCCGTGGGTTAGTTGCACAAATTACTTGTCTTGCCTTGGATGCGGACAACCCACGCTTGGATGCGGACAACCCACGCTATGAAAATAATTTTACCGTTGGGGGTCCCCGCAACTTGGGAAATTTTATCAAGGGGTCTTGGCACTAGTAAGGTTGAGAACCACTGGCCTAGAGGAAGGCTTCTAGGAGAGTTTTAAAATAAAAAAAATAAAGCCCTGTGTGTTATGCCTTAAAGCGGGGGTTCACCCTAAAAAAAAAAAAAACTGTTCTATCCAGCATACTACTGACATCAACAGTATGCTGGATTTTTTTTTTTTCGGTCTGTACCTACCTTTTTCCGTCGTTTTCACCCGGCTTCCGGGTTCTTGCTCCCCCTGGGAGTAGGCGTTCCTAAGCTCTGCATAGATGAGTGACGTGCGCGTCATCGCCTTCTGAAAATATCCGAGTGGGACTCGGCACTTTACGGCGCCTGCGCAGTCAGCTCTACACGGCAGGCGCCGTATAGCGCCGTAAAGAGCTGAGACCCCGTCGGATATTTTCGGAAGGCGATGAGGCGCACGTCAATCATCTATGCAGAGCTCCCCGTCGGGGAAAAGGAGCGACATGCCCACTCCCTGCAAGGAAGAAGAACCGGAAGTGCAACTGAAGACAGGTAAGTGTACACAAAAAAAAAAATTGACAACGCTACAAGCCTTTATTAAGGCTAGAGATAGGTTAGGCAAAAAATAAATTTTAGGGTGAACCCCCGCTTTAAGGTTATGTGGTCCTTTGAACTGATCATTTGTCGCTGTTTCTTCTGTTTGCACGTCCTCCAGTATATGGCATTCATAGTAAAGGGAACATTTGGATTCTTTGACCTACCTGACAACTCGGTGTGACCCACCAGCCATGTGATCCTGGGGCAGGGCCGGCCGCCGGAGGTCGAGCAGTTTAGGACAATTTCATCTTTAGAGGATTTTCTGGAGATCTGAACGACCTCTATGATAGGCTGGGAAGGGGTAGCTGCAATAGAGATGGATATAAATTAGGGCTCATTCACCCTGATATATTGCGTTTGATTTACTAAAGGGGGGGGCTGTTCACTGAGCAAAGAGAATCTCATCTCAGTTATGTGAAGCTGTGTTCAAGTCAATCATCCAAACATTTTCCATGGGAATGAGGGACACCTACTACCAAACGTATGTAGGCATAGGACACGCCCCTGCCACACCCCCTTAAAGGAGAATTAACCAAAAAAATAAGGTTAATTAAATCCACTACTATTCCTTTTATATTGGCTCTTAAAATAAAAAAAATGCAGCAATTTAGAAATTGGATGAAAGGTTTAGCACTGGGAAACACTTTTTGAAAGATAAAAATGCATTTTATATACAACTATATAGATCAGACCAAAATGAGGGACAAATGAGGAGGAACGAGGGACAGAGGGACTGCTACAAATCGGGGACAGTCCCTCGAAATCAGGGACAGTTGGGAGCTATGCATTTTTTATTTCCTCGCACATTTGGGTATTAAAATGGAGTTCCACCCAAAAATTGAACTTTTGCTTTTCAGAATCCTCCCCCCTCTGGTGTCACATTTGGCACCTTTCAGGGGGTGGGGGAGGGGGAACAGATACCTGTCTAATACAGGTATTTTACTCCCACTTCCGGGCATAGATAGCCGAGCCACCCACGGCTATCTACACCATGTCCAGCACCTCCTCTGTCCCCCAGCCAAAGGTGTGCGCAGTCTATTGCATTAGGGTGTGCACCCCAAACCTCAAACACACACCACTAATCGCTCACTATGTGCATTCAGAAAGGGAAGGAGATGGTCAATTACATATTTACCGGCCCCTTCCTCCACTCATCCTAAAACATCCTTGCAGCAACAGCAGGCGGGAGAGGAGGGAAGCTGGTAGCACTGCAGGGGGGATGGAGGGAGCCAGGGAAGTAGAGGGAATCTGTGCTGTAATATAAAGGGTGATTAGGGTGTGCCTGGGCACACCTGGCACACCCTGTGCGCACGCCTATGCCCCCAGCTGTCTTCTGGGAGGAGGACGCGCAGCGTGATTCGCTGCTATCTGGTAGCGTACTCAATGTTAAGTATGGCCGTCGTTCCCGCGTATAATTTTGAAAATTTGTCTTCGTTTGCGTAAGTCGTCTGTGAATGGGGCTGGACGCCATTTACGTTCACGCCGAAAACAATGACGTCCTTGCGACGTCATTTGGAGCAATGCACCCTGGGAGTTTTGACGGACGGAGCATGCGCAGTTCGTTCGGCGCGGGGACGCGCTTCATTTAAATGAAACACGCCCCCTACTCGCCGCATTTGAATTCCGCGCCCTTACATTGCGAGAGATACACTATGCCGCCGTAACTTACGGCGAAAATTCTTTCTGGATTCAAACCAAAGCCAGGTAAGTTACAGCGGCGTAGCGTATCTCAGATACGCTGCGCCGGTGCAGATCTTTGTGAATCTGCCCCTGTATGTGAAATTTACACAACAAGGCATAAAACCAATACAAAGGGCAAGGTTTCACCATAGACATGGGAAATGTCATTCAGGCCCTCCAGCTGTTGTGGAACTACATTTCCCATGAGACATTGCAAGGCTGGCAGTTACAATTACTCCCAGAGGCATGATGGGACTTGTAGTTCTGAAACAGCTTGAGGGCCCCAGGTTGCCAACCCCTGCTCTAGGGTGTCTGCTTTCAGAAAATATATATATTTGTGTAATCTTCAGGCTTGAAGGTTTTTTTTTTTTTTTTAAACATGTGCGCAAAAACGGCCATGGCAGCAAAAGGGTGTTTGTGAGCCTTTGTGCCAAAAAATGTGCATGATCTTTTTATTCTTCTGCTCAGTGCAGACGTTTATTGGTGTATGCATTCCAATGTAATTAGGATCATGTGCCGCATGGATGCGCACGGAATAGACGCACACCAAAAATCCACACACAGTGCATGCGTACAACACACTAATATGCATCCATAGATATACATGGGGCCGGGGTGAGATGAGGACTAGAAGGGTTAAGTCCCTGTGTGCGGCTTCTGCAATGTTTCCTGTATTTTCTTCTTTGTGGTTCTTTCTAAATGTCGGGGCTTCTTCTCTATGTTGTTGGTTTCACTTTTAGTCTTTATCGGCCCATCATAGAGGAATGAGCCGCGCTTTTGTCACGCCGTGTCTGTTACATGCCGAGGGGAATTTAAGGATTGGGAAGTGCTTTATCGTAATGTGTGGATTTTCAGCCACTGGGGAACTACAGGTCCCAGAATTTCCTGCCAAAATTCCCCAACAGCTGGACAGCCAATGGCTGTTAAACATACAGGGCCCAGATCCACGAAGCAGTTACGCTGGCGTATCTATTCATACGCCGCGTAACTTCTATTTTGCTCCAGCGTATCTTTGTTTTGTATCCACAAAACAAGATATGCCTGAAGCAGGGCTAGATCCGACTGGCGTACGTCTTAGTACGCCGTCGGATCTAAGGTGCATATTTACGCTGGCCGCTAGGTGGCGCTTCCGTCGATTTCCGCGTCGAGTATGCAAATTAGCTAGATACGCGAATCCACAAACGTACGTCCGGCCGGCGCATTTTTTTACGTTGTTTCCGTAAGGCTTTTTTCGGCGTAACGTTACCCCTGCTATATGAGGCTTAGCCAATGTTAAGTATGGACGTCGGGCCAGCGTCAAATTTTCTGTCGTGTAGGTCGTTTGCGTAAAACGTTCGCGAATAGGGCTTTGCGTAGAATGACGTTCACGTCGAAAGCATTGCCGTTAATTTGGAGCATGCGCACTGGGATACCCCCACGGACGGCGCATATGCCGTTCAGAAAAAACGTCATTCACGTCGCTGTATAATTGTCACTGGTCCCAAAAAAGTGTCCGATCTGTCTGCCGCAATGTCGCAGTCTCGCAAAAAATTGCTGATCAACGCCATTACTAGTAAAAAAAATTATAAAAATGACATAAATATATCCCCTATTTTGTAGATGCTATAACTTTTGCACAAATCAATTAATATACACTTATTGCGATTTTATTTATTTATTTTGATTTATTTTGACCAAAAATATGTAGAATACATATCGGCCTAAACTGATGAAGAAATTTGTTAATTAAAAACACATTTTGGGGGAAATATTTATTATAGCAAAAAGTATGCATAAGTGCATATTTATGCCGCCGTAGCGTATCTCTTTTACGCTACGCCGGCGCAGCGCACAGAGGCAAGCACTGGATTCACAAAGCACTTGATCCCACTCGCTCTTAAAGCGGATGTGCCACTAAAAAAAAATATTAAAAGCCAGCAGCTACAAATACTGCTGACTTTTAATATTAGGACACTTACCTGTCCTGAAGTCCAGCGGCGTCCGCAGCAGAGGACGAGTGATCGCTCGTCACCCTGCTGCTCCCCCCTCCATCCACGGTGAGGGAACCAGGAAGTGAAGCGCTCCGGCTTCACTGCCCGGTTCCCTACGGCGCATGCGCGAGTCGCTCTGTGCCCGCCGATTGGCTCCCGCTGTGTGCTGGGAGCCGAGTGTTCCCAGCGCACAATGGGGGACAGACGGGATGTCAGAAAAAACCCGTCTTTTGCCCGTGACGTGTGGCCGGAAGTGGGTACAAATACCTGTCTTTAGACAGGTATCTGCACCCCCCTCCCCCCTGAAAGGTGTCAAATGTGACACCGGAGAGGGGAGGGTGCCGATCAGCGGGACTCCACTTTAGGGTAGAGATCCGCCTTAAAGATACGCTGGGTTTCCTCGGCGTAAGCCAGTGTAGGTGGAAGTGGGCGTGAGCCATGGTAATGAGGCGTGACCCCATGCAAATGATGGGCCAAGCGCCATAGAAGTACTTAAAATGAACGGCGCATGTGCCGTCCTGTGGCCGCATCCCAGTGCGCATGCTCAGAATCACGTTGAAACAACTGCCTAAGATACGTCGAATCACTGCCTACGACGTGAACGTAACCTACGCCTAGTTATATTCACGTACAACGTAAACGACAAAAGATACGACGGCTTGTGTTCCCTGGTCCATACCTTTTGCATGAGTTGCGCCTCCTATATGGGGAATAACTTTACACCGGACGTACGACTTACGCAAACCGCGTATATTATGCGCCGGGCGCAACTACGTTTGCGAATCGGCGTATCTCCCTCATTTGCACATGTGCATAGAAAATCTTTGGGAGCGGCAAATGCGCCCGGCGCAAATATGCACCCACGATACAACGGCGTAGGCAAGTTATGTCGGTCGTAGGAAGCCTATTTTCATGCGTATCTAGTTTTGTGGGCATGGCGCACAGATACGACGGCGCATATTTGCACTTACGCGGTGTATCTCGAGATACGTCGGCGTAAGTGCTTTGTGAATCCAGGCCATTGTTTTTTTTTTTTTTTTTTTAATCGTCGCTCTTTTTTGCTTATAGCGCAAAAATAAAAACTGCAGAGGTTTGCGTACAACGTCGCACGACTGCACAAGTGTCAGTTATTTTGACCAATTACATGCTAGCATGTTTTATTTCTGACCTGCCTCCATATTTTATTTCAGATCAATAACCCAGCCGATGTATGTATGACTTACCCCGTACTGTAACGTTGACCTCTTTGGCTTTCACTGGCATGCTGTAGTGTAAACACGTATACACGCCTTCATCGTCCCTGGTAATATTGGATATACTGATAACAAGCCTGTTCCGTGATGACCTGATCAATTGGAGTCTTCTGTCTTTCAAAACTAAAAACAAGCAAAAAAAGTGAAAGTGAAAGTGAAGCTCAAACTTGTTTTCAGTTTTGGTAATAACCACCATCAGTGCGTATTTTGTGCTCTGTGTCCCATTGGGGAGATTTCTATTCACTTTCTTTCCTGGAGACACAGCAGGAAGTGAAAAGAAATCTCTCCAAAGTGAGAAAGTTGGACAGCTGGCACTGTAGCAGGTGTCTCCATTGGAAGTTTTCACCTTCTCGCTAATGCGTTTTGGGGGATTGCTGCCCCCTCTTCTTCAAAGCTTCAGTCCAATCTGTTTGTTGATGGATAAAGTCTGTCTCCTAATATGATAACATTGTTCCCGAGTGTCCATTGTGCCACTGGAGGTTTATTAGATATTCTGACCAACAAATCCAAAGCCCTGAAGAATCCCCCAAAACGCATTGGCCTTCTTTTATTTCATACACCAAAATAGTGATCATTGTTCTCTAACCGGCTGGAGTTTCCAAAAAAAAATTTTTTCAGCACTCTCAGCACTCCTCTCCCACCTCCGCAGCACTCGGCAGGGGTTCTAAGCATTCTGTACCATATCCAAAATTATGACAAAAAAGTATGAGATACAATGATACAAATGATGGGGACTATTCCTCCCTATGGTACAAATGATGGGGGACTATTCTTCCCAATGGTACAAATGATGGGGGACTATTCCTCCCAATGGCACAAACGATGGGGGACTATTCCTCCCAATGGAACAAACGATGGGGGACTATTCCTCTGAATGGTACAAACGATGGGAGACTATTCCTTCCAATGATACAAACGATGGGGGACTATTCCTCCCAATGGCACAAACGATGGGGGACTATTCCTCCCAATGGAACAAACGATGGGGGACTATTCCTCCCAATGGAACAAACGATGGGGGACTATTCCTCCCAATGGAACAAACGATGGGGGACTATTCCTCCCAATGGAACAAACGATGGGGGACTATTCCTCCCAATGGAACAAACGATGGGGGACTATTCCTCCCAATGGAACAAACGATGGGGGACTATTCCTCCCAATGGAACAAACGATGGGGGACTATTCCTCCCAATGGAACAAACGATGGGGGACTATTCCTCCCAATGGAACAAACAATGGGGGACTATTTCTCCCAATGATACAAACGATGGGGGACAATTCCTCCCATTGATACAAACGATGGGGGACTATTCCTCCCAATGGTACAAACGATGGGGGACTATTCCTCCCAATGGTACAAACGATGGGGGACTATTCCTCCCAATGGTACAAACGATGGGGGACTATTCCTCCCAATGGTACAAACGATGGGGGACTATTCCTCCCAATGGTACAAACGATGGGAGACTATTCCTCCCAATGGTACAAACGATGGGAGACTATTCCTTCCAATGATACAAACGATGGGGGACTATTCCTCCCAATGGCACAAACGATGGGGGACTATTCCTCCCAATGGAACAAACGATGGGGGACTATTCCTCCCAATGGAACAAACGATGGGGGACTATTCCTCCCAATGGAACAAACGATGGGGGACTATTCCTCCCAATGGAACAAACGATGGGGGACTATTCCTCCCAATGGAACAAACGATGGGGGACTATTCCTCCCAATGGAACAAACGATGGGGGACTATTCCTCCCAATGGAACAAACGATGGGGGACTATTCCTCCCAATGGAACAAACGATGGGGGACTATTCCTCCCAATGGAACAAACGATGGGGGACTATTCCTCCCAATGGAACAAACGATGGGGGACTATTCCTCCCAATGGAACAAACGATGGGGGACTATTCCTCCCAATGGAACAAACGATGGGGGACTATTCCTCCCAATGGAACAAACGATGGGGGACTATTCCTCCCAATGGAACAAACGATGGGGGACTATTCCTCCCAATGGAACAAACGATGGGGGACTATTCCTCCCAATGGAACAAACGATGGGGGACTATTCCTCCCAATGGAACAAACGATGGGGGACTATTCCTCCCAATGGAACAAACAATGGGGGACTATTCCTCCCAATGGAACAAACAATGGGGGACTATTCCTCCCAATGGTACAAACGATGGGGGACTATTCCTCGCAATGATACAAACGATGGGGGACTCTTCCTCCCAATGATACAAATGATGGGACTCTTCCTCCCAATGATACAAATGATGGGGACTATTCTTCGCAATGATAAAAACAATGGGGGACTATTCCTCGCAGTGACACTAACAATGGGGGACTATTCCTCGCAGTGATACAAATGAAGGGGGACTATTCCTCCCAATGATACAAATGAAGGGACTATTCCTCGCAGTGATACTAACGATGGGGGACAATTCCTCGCAGTGATACAAACGATGGGGGACTATTCCTCGCAGTGATACAAACGATGGGGGACTATTCCTCGCAGTGATACAAATTAAGGGGGACTATTCCTCGCAGTGATACAAACGATGGGGGACTATTCCTCGCAGTGATACAAATTAAGGGGGACTATTCCTCGCAGTGATACAAACGAAGGGGGACAATTCCTCAAAATGATACAAACAATGGTGGACTATTCCTTGCAATGATAAAAAACGATGAGGGAAATAATGATGACAATTAAAGAAGGCTTCCGCACTCACCTTTCTCACTGTTGAAGAAGGTGACATATCCCCTTGGTGTGAGCCATTGCATGGCGGAGCTGTTGCTTCCTGGAAACGCACATCTAAGAATGAGGGTCCTTCCTTCCTCCACAGACACACGAGAGTACAGAACTTTTGCTGCAAGACAAGTTTGTGGTGAGTTGGGTTCTGGCACCTCTGTACAGGAAACGCTGCACGGCAGAAGCTTAAAGGATAAACTCTAACATTGAACTTCTCATATATGACCCTTGAGGTCTGGTAAATATACAGTTTAATGCATTGTTAGATTTATTTTAGAAGTGTAAAATATACCTGTTGATCCTGCAAGAAATCCAATGAGATGATATCTTCCTGTGATTTCATTCTGTGCTGACCTCCTATCATTTACCCACCATCTCTGAGGGCTACAGAGCCCCTCCCCCATGTTATGGAGAAGTGGAGAGGGGGAGGAGTCTTGTAGTCCTGTTCTAGGTTGACTGTGCTGCTCTTCTATTGCTATTGTAAAGCAAGTGAATATTGGCGCCACCAGGACAGACGAAGGGGGACTAGATGACCAGATGAAAATAAAGAGAAAGTCCTGAGAAGCTGCAATATATCCTGTTTTCTGGGGTTTAAATATACACTCCACGGCCACCCACACTTCCTTCCCGCGTGGTCAGTCAACACTTTGGGTGCTCTGTGCCCCAAGCCCACCCTATTTTGAAGTCTATTTGAGCCTCTGGCTCTAATCACGTTCTTCAACCCCCCCCCTTGGAATCCATGCATCCAGCGCTCTGCATGTAGAAAAGGGGGTCGGACGCATGGATGGTGGGGCGGTGCCCGTGCGCCCCTAATGGACGGGCCTGCCACTGTTTATGTTACTGTTGCCTTTCTATCATCTGGGACCAGTCTGCCCATTCTCCTTTGACATCAACAAGGCATTTTCCTCCACACGACTGCCGCTCACGGGATATTTTCTCTTTTTAGGATCATTCTCTGTAAACCCGAGAGATGGTGTGTGATAATCCCAGTTGATCAGCAGTTATTAAAATACTCAGAACAGTGCCATCTGGCTCCAACAACCATGCCACGTTCAAAGTCACTTAAATTCTCTTTTTTCTCTATTCTGATGCTCGGTTTGAACTTCAGCAAGTTGTCTTCACCACATCTAGATGCCTGAATGCATTGAGTTGCTGCCATGTGATTGGCTGATAAGCAATTTGTGTTGCCGAGATCAGGATCCTCTGATATAGTCACGTGTCGTGACGTAACGCGTAAGGGACGATAGCTAGACATGACCAGAAGTGACGTGGAATACCGTCCGACCGGAATTGATATCTTGCGTATAATATTATATGCTTGTAAGCATTTTTAGTCCTAATAAATCCCCCTTTGCTTTGATAAACTTCACAATGCAAGCTTTCTTGTTTTTGTTTGTTTCCTGATAATGTTCGACTGTATGGCAAGCCTCCATCTTTTTGAAGACCAGGGTCTATAGTACACCAGCCAGGACGCTGCAGTTTCCATCAAGCCGTTGTTTCAGGCGATTTCCTCAGAGGGGGGAGGTAAGCGCTCTGTGAGCCCACTACATAGGAAGACACATTTAGGTAGATTCAGTAAGAGTTAGGCCGGATAAGCCGACCTAACTCAGAATCTACGCCGACTTATGTTTAAGTGTATTCTCAAACAGAGATACGCTTAAACATATCTAAGATAGGACGGCTTGCGCCATCCTATCTTAGATTGCAATATTTCGGATGGCCGCTAGGTGGCGCTTCCATTGCGGTCGGCGTAGAATATGTAAATGAGTAGATACGCCGATTCACGAACGTAGGCCCGGCCGACGCAGTACTTTTACGCCGTTTACGTTAGAGATAGGCCGCCTAAAGTTAGAGCTTAGCCCTACATGGAATAGTAATGTTAAGTATGGCCGCCGTTCCCGCGTCGAAATTCAAAATGTTTACGTCGTTTGCGTAAGTCGTCCATGAATCGGGATTTACGTTGTTTACGTCCACGTCTAAATCAATAGGCCCGTGCGGCGCACTTAGCCGCAATGCACACTGGGAAATGTAGGCGCCCGGCACATGCGCAGTAGAAAAAAACGTAAGGTCAAGCCTTATTAACATAAAACATGCCCCCCTTACACACATTTGAATTCGGCGCCCTTACGCCCGCCCGCTTTAGGCTACGCCGCCGTAAGCAGGCAAGTACATTGTGAATCATGTACTTGCCTCACTAACTTACGGCGGCGTAGCTTAAATGCCTTAAGCTACGCCGCCGCAAAGTTGCGGCAACGTACCTGAATCTAGGCAATTGTTACGATTACCAGCATTTGTCAGCTGTTTGAATCTGGACTTTATCTGAAAGTTTTTTTCACAAGATACTTATTTGTTTGGTTTTGACACTGCGGTGTCAATCTTCTGTTTACGTTCAACCGGTTCACTTTTGTATAGTAATTTTCACTTGAATTTGTTCACATTGGTTCTTTTTAGTTTGTTCGCACCTACTACCATTTATTGATTGTATAGTGCATTTACTGCGCTCGTCACTCACATTTATTCAATTCAATACTTTGTTGTTAGCATATATAGCATATTTGAGCAGCAGTTGGCCTCATTGCACTTTAGTTACACTTACGTTATTTTATTTAATTTTATTCACTATTGGCCAGCGCTTAAGATACTCTTTGGGCCAGATTCACAGAAACTTACGTTACTTTGCGGCGGCGTAACGTATCCCATTTACGTTACACCGCCGCAGGTTTACAGTGTAAGTGCCTGATTCACAAAGCTCTTACCTGTAAACTTGCGGCGGTGTAACGTAAATGCGCTCGGCGCAAGCCCGCCTAATTCAAATGGGGCGGGCACCATTTAAATTAGGCGCGTTCCCGCACCGAACGTTCTGCGCATGCTCCGTTAGGAAATTTCCCGACGTGCATTGCGCGAAATTACGGCGCCCCAATGTTTTTTTGGAAATGCGACGTGCGTTACGGCGTTTCGTATTCCCGGACGTCTTACGCATAAAAAAAAAAATCGAAATTCGACGCGGGAACGACGGCCATACTTTAACATGGCTGATCTAAAGATAAGCCATGTTAAAGCAGGTGTAACTTTGCGACGGGTAAAAACGACTAGAGACGACGTACGGGATTGCGACCAACGCGCGGATCTTCGTGGATCGCCGTAACTAGTCATTTGCATATTCTACGCCGACCGCTATGGAATCGCCACCTAGCGGCCGGCCTAGAATTGCATCCTAAGGTGTAAGTCAATTACACCTGTCGGATCTTATGGCTATCTATGCGTAACTGATTCTATGAATCAGTCGCATAGTTAGGACGGGCGGATCACAGAGATACGACGGCATATCAGGAGATACGCTGTCGTATCTCTTCTGTGAATCTGGCCCTTTATTCTTAATCCCTCATGAGAAGCCATTGTGAAGCCGTCCCTGCCAGGAGAACAGGGTGATCATTGCTAGCACCTACAACAACCACTATAAATAATCGCATGTAAAATCTGACAGGTTGGTTGTACCCAAGTTGATCGATCGGTACATTCCACCTGTCCATATATGGTTTGAATCTCAGTCGATCTCTGCTGGACTGACTGAGATCGATACCGTCTATGGCCGGCTCTACCTTAACCCTTTATGCCCTGTACACAGGAGAGGAATTTCCGCCAGCAAAAGTCTGATGTGAGCTTTTCATCGGAAATTCCGACCGCGTGTATGCTCCATCAGACTTTTGCTGTCGGAATTTCCGCCAACAAAAGTTTAAAAGCAGGATCTCAATTTTTCCAACGGAAAAAATTCCTTATCGTAAAATCCGTTCGTCTGTATGCAATTTCGACGGGAAAAAAACCGCACGCATGCTCGGGAACAATTCAATGCATGCTCGGAAGCATTGAACTTCACTTTCTCGGCTCGTTGTAGTATTGTACGTCACCGCGTTCTTGGCGGACGAAAGTTCAGAGTTCTGGTGTATGCAAGCCACGCTTGAGCGGAATTCTGTCAGAAAAACCATCCAACCGACGGAAATTCCGCTCGTGTGTACAGGGCATAATTGTAAAATACTTAACCTTAACCCTTAGCCCTAACCCCTAACGCTAAGGGCCTTTTAACACACACAGTGGATGCGTATTATAGTGCCGTGCCGCGCATGAGCTGGTTTGTGTTGTACATGTGTTGTTAAAAAGCCTTCTGGCAATTTCCTTTTTGAAACATTTTTTAAAGTTACCAAAAATCACTATATTTAACCGTATGCGAACAGCATGTCGCATACGATTAAATATAGTGATTTTTGGTAACTTTATTTGTACCGCAATGTTTTGCATTACATAAAAAAGCAGACCTGCTGCAGTTTTATACAAAACGGCAACGCACGTGTATGGTGTGAACAGGGAGCATAGGGAACAATTGTTCTCTCGATGCTCTGGGGTTTGAGCCTACATTGATTAAATACCTGATTTGAACAGTCCCTATGGTCATATTTATAAAGCAGTGAATCTGACATTCACCAAAAAATCACTGCTGGTGAATCTTCTAGGTGCACAATGTTTTAAATGACCGCGATGGATTCACCACCAATTTAATGTATTTATGAATAAGCCCCCCAGTTAACCCCTTAAAACCTCACCTTCTCCTCCCAAAATATCTTGTGCCAAAGATTTACAGCTTCAAGTTTTCCAATGTGGCAAGTAATATATTCAATCCACTGGCACTATTTTAGACTATAACAGGGGTCTCCAAACTGCGACCCAGGGGCCAGATGTGTTTGCTTTAAGGCTCCATTCACACCTTCGCGTATTTACGCCCGACGCTCGTGCCGCTGGAGGGGTGATTTTACATTCTTGTCTATGGAGATGGTTCACATCTCACGCCGTACGCCTGCCGCCTGAAAACAAGTCCCGGACCCTTTTTTTCAGGCGGCTTTCGGCGTTCGGCATAGACAACAATGTGTTGTAAAAAAATCGCGGTACGATACGCCGCAATTTGTTGCGGCAAAATAGTGTGAATGCAGCCTTATCCAGCCCTTACTGAGACGAGACACTATTCCTTCCATTGACACAAACGATGGGGCACTATTCCTCCTCCTAAAACCAATTGTGGAGTACTATTCCTCTCACTATCCCCAAGGACTTGGCACTATTCCTCCCATGTACACCAATTATGGGACACTATTCTTCCTGCTGACACCAATGACAGGACACTATTCCTCTCACTACCAATGAGTGGGCATTATTTATCCCACTGACATCAATGATGGGGTCCTATTCATTCCACTGACACAAACAATGTGGCACTATTCATCCCACTGACACCAACAATGGGGCACTATTCCTCCCACTGGCACCAACAATGGGTTACCATCTCTCCAACTGACACCAATAATGGGTTACTATTCCTCCCACTGGCACCAACAATGGGTTACCATCTCTCCAACTGACACCAATAATGGGTTACTATTCCTCCCACTGACACCAGCAATGAGGTATCATTTCTCCCCCTGACACCAATGATGGGGCACTATTTCTCCCACTGACAGCAATGATGGGGAAGTATACCTCCCACTATAAATGATTAGGCACTATTCCTCCCACTGACACCAATGTCTGGCCCCTCTAAAGTCTGAACTGGCCCTTTGTTTAGAAAGTATGGAGACCCCTGGCCTATAATATTTGATAAGGAAACAAAGAACTACATTTTACTTTCCAGTACTTGTAGATACAATGTTGAATGCATCACCATCTGGGTTAGGTAAGGCAATGTCTACCCTGGGGATAAGGATCTTCCTGGCATACTAGTAAATACTATGGTAAGGGTATTGTTTTCAGCAGTATGGACTTACCTTCCCCTTTGAGCAGAGCCCCCAGCACACAGAGCAGTGCGAACACGATCATTAGTCCTGTCTGCACTTCTCCCTTTCTGAGCTTCCTCCAGACTATGCAAATGTTTTCACGTCTTAGGTGTTGGGGGGTTACGGAAGTCTCTGAAGACCGGTGACATCAGTATGTTGATGGAGAACAAGCGGTCTTTCCACCCTGAGAAAGTGAGTTGCGCAGTCTTACCACAAAGTTCACAAACAAGCTTGCACCCCCCCCCCCCCCCCACCTGAGACCTATAGCTCTGTGGCTATAGGAAACCACTTAATGAGACAGAAATAACTTTCTATATAAATTGGTCCTACATGGGCTACAGAATCCAGCATGGTACAGCTGACTTTTTTTTTTTTTTTTTTTTGTATGAAAAGCTGTAAGATTTTGATAGAAAACGAAAGATGGTCTTTATTCCCCCTGGGTTTATGTAAGACTAAAATAAATTAACTCTAAAGCAATGTACACACGATCAGTTTGTCCGCTGAAAACGGACCGATTTGACTGTTTTCATCGGACAAACCAATCGTGTGTGGGCCCCATCGGTTTTATTTCCATCAGTGTAAAAAAATAGAACATGTTTTACATTTTTCCTATGGATAAAAAAAGGATAGAAAAATCCGATCGTCTGTATGGAACTCCATCGGTCAAAAATCCATGCTCAGAATCAAGTCGACGCATGCTCGGAAGCATTGAACTTCATTTTTTTGGGCTTGTCGTAGTGTTGTACGTTACCGCGTTTTGGCACGATTGGATTTTTGACTGATGGTGTGTAGACAAGACTGATGAAAGTCAGCTTCATCGGATATCCGACGAAAAAATCCATCGGATTAGATTCCCTCAGATATCCGATCGTGTGTACAGGGCTTAACAGTCTCATGTTTCAGGCAGCTGTAGAACATGGTGGACAAAAAAAAATATTAGTCAGAGTGCCCCTTTAGGGCCGTGTTGCATGGGGTTTAGGTGTAGGGTGCCTTGAATATTTCTGTGGCTGAAGAGATCACAGTAGGTTGCGGCACAAAGATGGTCAACCTTGTAGGAAGAGTGACAGACTGGCACTCACAGTGAGCAAATAACATCTATTTTATTAAGGTGACCTGATGGAACTGAGCTTTAGCAGTAATCTTTAGGCTGCGTACACGCGGTCGGTACATCCGATGAGAACGGTCCGAAGGACCGTTGTCATCGGCTAACCGATGAAGCTGACTGATGGTCTGATGTGCCTACACACCATAGGTTAAAAAAACGATCGTGTCAGAACGCGGTGACGTAAAACGACGTGCTGAAAAAAACAAAGTTCAATGCTTCCAAGCATGCGTCGACTTGATTCTGAGCATGCGTGCATTTTTAACCGATGCTTTTGCATACTAACCAT
Source organism: Rana temporaria (assembly GCF_905171775.1). Lineage (NCBI taxonomy): Eukaryota > Metazoa > Chordata > Amphibia > Anura > Ranidae > Rana > Rana temporaria. The sequence goes on from NC_053498.1 coordinate 120,952,235, forward strand.
CGGTTTTGACCAATCGGTTAGGCGTCCATCGGTTCAATTTTAAAGCAAGTTCTAAATTTTTTGACCAAAGGATACTTGACCGATGGGGCCCACACACGATCGGTTTGGACCGATGAAAAGGTCCTTCAGTCCGTTTTCATCGGTTTTGACCGACCGTGTGTACGCGGCCTTAAGACTCTGGGTGGTGTCGCAGAGTTTTGTGAACATCTTTTGTCACAGGGGGAGTCAGCACAATGCTTGCAATGTCAAGCTGCGGTTTCCAAAGCGAGCAAAGTCCTTTCTTGTATAAAGAGAGGTATGGACGCCAGAGAGAGATATAATTTTGCCCCTGTACAAATCATTAGTAAGACCTCATCTGGAATATGCAGTTCAGTTTTGGGCACCAGTTCTCGAAAAGGATATCTGGGAACTGGAGAAAGTGCAGAGAAGGGCAACCAAACTGATAAGAGGCATGGAGGAGCTCAGCTATGTGGAAAGATTAGAGGATCTGAATTTATTCACTCTTGAGAAGAGGTGAATAAGGAGGGATATGATCAACATGTTCAAATATATAATGAGTCCATATAGTGAACTTGGTGTTGAGTTATTCACTTTACAGTCAACACTGAGGACAAGGGGGCACTCTTTACGTCTAGAGGAAAAGAGATGTCATCTCCAAAATACGGAAAGGTTTCTTCACAGTAAGAGCTGTGAAAATGTGGAATAGACTCCCTGCAGACGTGGTTCTGGCCAGCTCAGTAGATTGCTTTAAGAAAGGCCTGGATACTTTCCTAAATGTACATAATATAACTGACATTAAGCCCTGGTTCACACTGATGCTACTTTGAAATCGTGCTACTTTACTTGAAGTAGCGCGATTTCAGGTTCACATCTCCACGCCGAACGCCGTACGCCTGACGCCTGAAAAAAAGTCCCGGACCTTTTTTTCAGGCAGCTTTCGGCGTTCGGCATAGGAGATGTGAACCATCTCCATAGAGGGGGTGAGGCTGCATTCACAATCGTGGCGTTTTGTCGCCGCAAATCGCGGTACAAAACGCCGCAATTTGTCGCCGCAATTCGCGGGACAAAACCCCGCGATTTTGTACGCCTAGATGTGAATGCAGCCTTAAGGTCCAGCAGTCTATTTAAGCATTCCCAATTGGGGAAGGTGTGAATTGCAGACTTGAGATGCAGTAGTGTGTAATGACCGGCATCTGGCAAAGTCTCAAGACAGATGTGCCTGGTAGCTGAGTGACCTGTGTCCACATTATATTGTTGCATTTTCCACATCATAAATATTGTCATGTCTGTTGTACGCTACCACACAGGGATTTCTACCATTGTGAACTGTTGCCCTGCTTTATGGATTCCTGCCATATGGTGGCTGTGGTAAAAGACAATATCAGCATGTTACAGCTGTCAAACTGTAAAAAAAAAAAAAGATATTGCCTGTGACAATGTGTTTCCAATGTGTTTTGCATTCCCACAAGTCTATGGGATTTGCATAGCCCACTTAAAGCAGGCCAAATGAAGTTGAGAAGCAGGTCACCTGCTTGTCAAATGCACGTTAAAGCGGTTGTATACCCAGAAGAAAAAAAAGAAACCTATAGGGCAAAGGCATAATACACCACATACTAGCTCATTATGAAACACTTACCTTCGAACGAAGCCCCCGCACCGTCCCAGGTCACCGCCGAGGGAGCTGACATTTTGCCTTGGCGATTCTTACGGATACACGGCTCCGGCAAACTAATAAAGGGACTAGAGGACATTGGTTATGAAGAAAGGTTGCGAGCACTGAACTTATTCTCTCTGGAGAAGAGACGCTTGAAAGGGGATATGATCTCAGTTTACAAATACCGTAATGGTGACCCACAATAGGGATACAACTTTTCAGTGGAAGGGAGTTTAATAAGACACGTGGCCACTCATTATAATTAGAAGAAAAGAGGTTTAACCTTAAACTGTGTAGAGGGTTGTAGAGGGTTCTTTACTGTAAGAGCGGCAAGGATGTGGAATTCCCTTCCACAGGTGGTGGTTTTAGCGGGGAGCATTGATAGTTTAAAAAAACTATTAGATAAACTCCTGAATGACCACAACATACACTGATATACAATGTAATTCATACACACATGGGTTGGACTTGATGGACTTGTCTTTTTTCAACCTCACCTACTATGAGTGGCCAGAGCCGCGATGACGTCCCTCCCGCATGCACGCGGGAGTCTTCTTTTCAGCAAGAAGCTCTGTTTTTCTGGCAGCATCTGCCGGACCTTCAGAGCGCATGCGCCACTGACGTCAGCGGTTGCATGCAAGGTGAATATCTGTTAAACCGTACAGGTTTAGCAGATATTAATTTTACCTACAGGTAAGCCTTATTATAAGCTTACCTGTAGGTAAAAATGTGCTAAAGAGGTATACAACAACTTTAATGAATTCTGAATGATCTCTGAAGAGTCTCAAACTGATGCCATTGACACAACTCCAAAGCCTGTTGACGCAGGACCTTAATTAATTATAAACTATTTTTTGATAGCCACCAATCAGAGAGCCAAGGATCCTTCACAAGGCTTCAGAACAGCTTGAAGGAATATTTTATTTTTTGTTCTTTTTTTTTTTCTTGGCCAAACCTCCCACTGGACTCTTTACAAGTAATGCATGCACCCACATAAGTGATATCCTATTAGTATAAGTTTAGGTTTGTGTTTTTTATGCTATTTTTCTTTATACCATACAAGGATGGAGATGCGTTTTATACACTTATGCGTTTTTTTTCTAGTGCTCTTTACTACCATACCAAGCATAGGTGGAGGCGGGGACACACCCCTAGTCACCTGTCCTCTATCTACCCATCAGTATTTATATGCCTCTATTGAGGAGACTTTAAAAGTTTAGTTAGGACTGCAGAACGCAGAGAGCCTTGTCGATGGCTCTGCAGCTTAATCATGTACTTGCAAATGCATGCAACCAATCCTCTGCTTTTAACATACACAGTTGGACAGATGAATTTGGCTTGCTGTTTGGGTGGTAAGTGTGAGCCTGATTAAAAACGTTTACAACTTTATTTATACTTGCTGGCCCAGATTCAAGAAGCAATTGCGCCTGTGTAACCATATGTTACACAGCGCAATTGCTTACTTGCTCCGGCGTTACGAATGCTCCTGATTCAGGAACATCGTAGCGCCGACTGCAGCCTAAAATCTGCGTGGCATAAGGCTCTTGTGCCACGCATATTTTAGGCTGCATTCTTGCGATGACTGCTAGGGGGCGCTCCCATTGTGCTCAGTGTATAGTATGCAAATTGCATACTAACACCGATTCACAATGTTGCGCGAGCCCTGCGTATGCAAGTTACGTCGTTTCCGTACGGCGTGTTTAGCGTAAGGCTGCCCCTTCGAATAGTAGGGGCAGCCAATGCTAAAGTATACCCGTCGTTCCCGCGTCGCAAAATTTGAATTTAACGTCGTTTGCGTAAGTGATTCGTGAATGGCGCTGGACGCCATTCACGTTCACTTGGAAGCAAATGACGTCCTTGCGACGTCATTTGCCACAATGCACGTCGGGAAAGTTTCCCGACGGAGCATGCGCTCTACGCTCGGCGCGGGAGCGCGCCTAATTTAAATGATTCCCGCCCCCTACGGGATCATTTAAATTGCGTGCTCTAGCGCCGGGCAATTTTGCTGGTGCGCCCGCGCAATTCACGGAACTTCTGCTCCGTGAATCAAGGGCAGCAGAGCAAATTTGCGGGGGCGCAGGGCAAAATCGTTGCCCTGCGCCTCCGTAAATAATGCGCAGATCTCTTTGAATCCGGGCCACTGTTTGCTTAAAAACGCATCTCATTTAAAGTCCCCAAATCTCCCCTCTCTTTTGTGTTTTTTTTGTTCACACATGCGGAGGCTTTATGCATTGGTGGCATTGATGAGAAACCATGAGGACTTCCCAAAATGACAAATACACATGACCTTTCTGAGTCCGGTCATTTCTCAATAAACCCACAAAATGTAATTTCAGGGTGTTGATGCAATTGTTACACTGGAGTACAGGTGGGCAAATAAAGGGCCAAAAGGCACAAACAAGGGTTTTATGAGGACACAGAGAACAGCTTAATTCATACCATGAAAAATACCCCAAACTATTTCCTCTTCAAAGTGATTCACAGAGCTTCTCCTACTCATTAAACTGCCTGACCGAGCTTCAAGTAGAAACAGAGGAGTTAGATATTCTATTACTGGCATGGAGTGTTGTCAGGGCTATCTTATTCATGATTTGATTATGCTGCTCAGAATTACCAAAAAATACCCCCAAAAAACCTATACAGTAAGCAGAAGGAGTGCCATACGAATGGGCAGAGTCCAAAGCAATGTTTTATGAAACCATTGATTTAAAAAAATGAAATCTGTTTCATGGTTTTGGACATCCTCACCTGTCCGGGATCTTGATCACCTGCTGGTGGCACTGTGCTTCCCAGAGTGGAAGGTTGTAGTTTTGGTGTCTCCCAGTAGCCAACAGATTCCAGTAATCAGTTTCCACCTGATGCTGGCTGCTGGCAGGGTATTTAGGTTTTTCCATACTCCTACTGGTGCCTCTCACTGCAGTGTTTTGTTGCTGCCAGATTCTGTTTGCCGTTGACCATGATCTTGCTTCTGCCCTGTACCTTGCTTCCTTGTACCTACTATCCTTTTGTTTCTGATCCCAGTTTTGGTTCCCCCTTCCCTTCTGGTTCCTGCTCCTCCAGTTTTCCCCTGCTTTTCTGTGTTCCCCATCCTGTATATATTGTATATAGTTAGTTAGGCTTTCTGTTTGTTAGGTTGTTTAGGTAGGTATTCTGTCACTGGGTTTTTTGTTCACTAATATTTTTATGTTTGCGGTGTTCGGATAGATTTTGTTACACTGCAAATAAATCTCCCTTAAAGCAGTTGTATGCCCAAAAAAACAACAACCTGTAAGGCAAAGGCATATTGAGCTAGTATGCACTAGCTTATTATGAAATACTTACCTTAGAACGAAGCTCCCACAGGGCCGCCCAGTCACCGCATGTTTCTTCTGGGTTCGCAGCGTCATCGGTATGAGTGGCCAGAGCTGCGATGACGTCACTCCCAGGCATGCCTGCGGGAGCCCTCCATTCTGGCGCAACAGATTTGGGAGATATTAATTTTACCTACAGGTAAGCTTTGTTACAGCTACCTGTATCCGGGCCAACAGCTCAGGTAGGAGAGTTGAGTATTAGTAAGGAAGAGAATGGTTAGGATAGGGTGACCAGACATCCCGGTTTCCGGGGACAGTCCCTGGATTGAGGACACTGTTCCCGGACCAAGTCTGTCCCTGGTTTTGTCCCCGGATTGGCTTTAAACAGGGGCTGGGGCAGAGTTAAAAAGATAATTCTGAATTACACACCCCCGCTCTGCCGCTCCTACTAGCTTAGGGGGGTGTATTTTTCCATTATCTGTGCCCCTTTCTGATGATCATGTGCTGGTCTGAGCGGAGGGAATATTTCTTTAATTTCGGGTGCATGCCCATTCAGCTTCGCTCGCATGTTCTTCTGCCTTGGCTCAAGTCCCGGCCAGCTGCCTGCCTGCCTATCTCCTTGCCTTCCCTGGTGGAGTGATCTTCCTCCGCTCCCTACCCAGTAGTAGTCGGGCCCGGAGAGTGAGACTTGACAGACTGTGAGGCGGAGCGGCACGACGATGGGCAGAGAGTCACTGATTGCCACCACTACTAGTAAAAAAAAAAGTCCCCGGATTTCATTTTAAAAATCTGGTCACCTTAGGTTAGGAGTTTAAGGGAATCGTTTACTTGATCCCTTTAGGCTGGCAAGTGGCTTTGGAAATCCAATTAACAACATGGATATAGGGTTGGATTTGGTTGATTATCGGCATATCAAAAATCTTCGCTTAATACTTATGCTGATGGTTCTGACCTCCTGGATCTTCCAGGAGACACTAATTAGCAGGTGATCAGTTCATTGGTCTCCACCTGTAACTTAACTGATCATTTTTGCGTGGACTGACCTTTAAAGTTGGCTTTATACCTGTGCAATGGAGTAAAACTGGTCTAATGTGCGGTGCCATTCGATTACAATGGGCCCTGAATGCAACAGAACAGTAGTTACCAAAGGACCACAATGCACACACACTGTTTTGTTCCATTGCCATGTGTTGGCAGCCTATGTTGAATGAATAGGGTTCTTTGGCACAAAGCACTGTTAACCCACAAAATACTGCACAATACTCATACTAACCACACTGGAACCGGCCATGTGTGATGGGGCCCTAATGGAGGGACATTTCTTTGGTCCATGTTCAGGGGCCATGCAGTGGTAAGCACATTTTTAGCCTGGACCTGGAAAGGGTTAACTTTGTTGCTTTGTGGTCTTCGGTGAGAGAATTGCGACAAGCATAACTTCGCTCTGCGATGTGGTATTTCCTCTGTGACTATATATATTTTCTCACTGTAATGAATTGTCGCCCTCCCACCTCCTATACTGTATGCTGAGTTGAGGGGGAAGAGGTGTCAAATTGTGATGTCATGGAGTTGGGGTGATGTGGAGAGAACAGGGGGTGGACTATGTGTACTATAAACGTAGCAAACTATTGGTCTATGATAGACCCTGACAACGGCATGACTATGTAGGGTAAGATAAGGGATGATATGGGCTGATGCAAATGTCAGAGCCTGACAAAACATCCCAGGACCCACTATTGAGAAGTAAAATGTACAGCGACGCATTTTGAATGCCATCCTGGGGCACTAAGGCAGAGCAGCACATGGCATTCATGTTATAGCATAGTGCAATAGATGTGAGTCCTCTGCACCTTGTGGTGTGCTGCATTAAACAAAATTGGCCATATCCATTTTTCCAGGGGGAAAAAGTAGATCTGTAGCCCTTACTCAAAAAATGTGTTGCAGCTTTTGTTGATCCTAGCATGCAAGTCACTAGATAAAAGTGCAAGAGCACTCAGCTCCATCTTAAGCCTCAGGCACTATAGGTAGGCAATAAGCTAGCTGGCCTCAGAATACTACCTTTCCAGTGGGATGGCCCTGTATCTTCAGGCACCTTCCTGTATGCCTAGCCATGGGACCTCTGCCGCTACCTGGACATTCAGACCAGAGGCTCGTTTGCTCTTTGGAGCCTGTCTGAAGATACCTGTGGGTGACCACCTCGGCTACAGCCAACCTCCTTGTGAGAGACATGTTGTGCTTTCAGTTCAGTTCACAGGTTGCAAGGACATTGGACTTCTATTTAGCTGTTCTTGCAGAAAATGTACTTATCCTGGAAAAAGAAAATAATGCAGCCACCACATCATACACAGAATTCTCTGATTGGATGAGACGCAGATCATGAAGTCACTGTCACTCCTCTCTACCTCGTCCAATCAGAGAACAACTTCAGCCACTGTAGCAGCACCCTGAAGGTCACAGCTCTAATTGTACATAGCATGGACTGCTAGCGTGATCAACAGCAATACCAGCAGCCCTCAGGTTATTGGATATTGATACTTACATCAAGCCACTGTTGCCTGAGAAATCTTGGTGGAGTGCTCCTGTAGCAAGTCGGGTCAGTGATTTGGCTCCCTCCCCAGCGGTAGGTCTCCCGTAGCAACCGGCACTGAACCTACATTATAAAGACCCATAGCCTGGCCACATGGAACGGGAAGGAAGGAGTTAACAAGTGGCATACCTGTTAAAAGGTGGCATACCTGTCCCTAGTACCAACTAGCATAACAGGCCTAGGAGACAGGGCCTTAAATAGGCTCTGCTTGACTCAAGATTGCTGACAGTGTCCCAGTTGGGTGCTTCCCCAGGAAACTATGGGAGCTGCGTTTCTCTTGACTTCCCCTCCAGCTGCAGAGCCACTGCATTGAGCACCACCTGCAGTGAAGAAAGTAGACTGCACCTGCCCACATGCTGGACTGGTGGAGAGGGCGTGGGCTCAGCAGTGTCCCTCCCAAATGTAACATACATCAGGCAACAGTGTGTAGTGACACAGGATGGTACTTTCGGATGCGCGGACGTCATCGCAGGTGGACAGGGCGCTTGCGTGCCGGCCGGCTTTCTTTTACTATACGGACGCCTTTTATATGGATGCCGTTTTTATCTTTTTTTATATGTGTAGCGGGGTCATACTGTTATGGACTATTGATAGCGATGAAGATTTGAATCCCCACTGGAGTTCTAGTTACATTTGTACATACGTGTTTATATTTCTTTAAAAGCAATGCATTGTGGGACTAGAAGTACCAGGAGAGATGGACTCCATTGACACTTAGTAGGAATAGACTACACTTCCCACAATGCCCTGCCTTCTTGGAGCACATGACACCCCCCACACAGCCTTATGGGGGAGGTTACTTAAAGGTGAGGAGGAGCTGAATTCTCTCTCTTGGGACCGGGACTTCTTCCTCTGCGGAGCTGTGGAGAGCACTACAGCCGAGCTGTTAGGCCTGAAGCCTGGGCCTGGATCCAGCGGGAGACCAACCATCCGGAGGGAAGCAAGCTCAAGTGTGTCCAGCTCGTGTTCCAGGAGATCGGACAGGCTGACCAACTGCTGACCGGAGCCGTGGAAAGCTGGACATCGGAGGCCCAGTGTTGTGGCGTGGCTGCGGAGCAGCTCATCTTTTGTGAGGAGCTCAGGCGGACTAGGCCTGTTCGGGTGAGTGGGCACTTGCCCAAGTTTCTATACCCTCTTTAGCCTTATGACTTACGGTACCTCACATCTCAGAAAGGCATACGGTTATTGATCGGCTTAAAGAGCATCCGAAAGTCACGCTGTGCATGTTGACTGAGTGCTGTCTGGAGGATCGATTCACCGTATTTGTGTTGATTGTACCTTAGACTGAGTTTAATTCCCTTTCTTTGGACTACAAATAAAGTGCACCAACGTTTGCAACATAGACTTCTTCTTTAAAGTACATTCTGAAGCTATTTGAGCCAGGCCTGGCCAGGGTTTTTCTGCACACGTGTTTTATGGAACTGTCCACTAGGGGGAGCTCGCAAGCATAGATTACTTACAGTTAAAGGAGTTCTCTGACCTAAAACTTTTAACCCCCGCTGTGCCCGGGCTGTAAAAATATACAAAATAAACTTTCATTTACGGGGGATCGTAGGCAGGTAAGTGACAGTTTATTTTGTATATTTTTACAGCCCGGGCACAGCGGGGGTTAAAAGTTTTAGGTCAGAGAACTCCTTTAATTATAGACTCGTGTGTATTAGTTCCTAGGCGTGTTTTACTGACTACTGCAGGGACGCTTGCAGAGTCATTCTTATACCAATACTCATGTATGTTTAACCTGTTGTTCAACTCCCCTTTACCCCTTTTTATTTTATGCAAGTAAAGCTAACCTTTTGGTTTTACTATATTAACTGTGTGAGGTGTGTTTTACTTTTGGGAGCCGCAAGTTGAAGAAGGTAACGGTATTATTATATCGCCATTGCATGTTTTATATGTGTTATTGTGGCCCTAGCTAAGTAGGGGACACAATACTATTGCATTCATCTGGTGTGCCAAGGGAGGCTTCGAGCCATTTAAAGGGGGTGAATCAATTAATGAGAGTAGATCCCAAATCTATCCAGCGGCTCCTGCGGGGGTAGCGCTACATATGTAAGTGCACATCTTTGGTATTAATAAAATTGGGCAATACTGTGTTACACTATTGAGTGTTCTTATTTTCTGGGTATACGGTTGAAAAAAAAAACTTGAGTGTTTGAAGTGCATCCAGTCTCCAGTGAAGTGTGGCTGATACCTGCAATTATCCTACAGGCTGGTTTTCTAGCTTGGCTTTGGTAAGCAGCAAATTTATGTGGTGGTGGATAACGATTGTATTGTGGTGATTATTGCGATTTCCTTTACTGGCACCCCCAAGTGTGTGACTTATCTCATTTTTGAACCACTTTACGGACTTTCACAATTCTTTTTAGAGATTTATTTCATATATGTTTGAGCATTCTACGGAAGTTTACGTTGGTGACCAGTAGTGAAGTGACCCCTTACATAGGTGATCAGAGTAGGAGTGACCCTCTTACATTAGTGATCAGTGGTAAAGTGACTCGTTATACTGGAGGTCACAGTAGAAGAGACCCCTTTACATTGGTGGCCAGTAGTGACATGACCCCTTATATTGGTGATCAGAGTATTATTCCTTGCCTCTCTGGAGGGGATAATGCCCACCTGATCAAGGTGAATTAACTTCTGGAGATGCTGTGCCAGGTGGGTAGCCAAGATCTTGGTGAATAATTTGAGGTCTACATTTAGACATTTACTTAATGCCACCAAATTCTGCATCTTTTCTAATGGAAACAACAATGCCCACCGACCACGGAGACTTTGCCAGGGAAGGTGGAGGATATCAATAGGATGGAAGATTTGATTCTTCCAGCGCAAAGTCAACGCAAAACATACGCAAAGACCTGGAGTCTCTGGAACATGTAAATAATTTCAGACGAGGGGAAAGGCAATCTTTGGGACATAAGTAATGAAATGGAATTACGCAGCTATCTAAATCTGCGGAACTGAACCATCGTCATCCTGTCCCCTACCCCTTCTTCCCCTCTTTCCTGGTCCTTCCTACCGGGCTTTACCTCTTCTCTTTTCTTCTCTGTTGTTCTAAGAATTCATGGTAAAGCGGAAATGAAGATTGGGCAACCCTGTGTCCCTACTTAATAATCACATACCTCCCAACTTTTTGAGAGGGGAATGAGGGACACCTATCAACAAAAGTATGCAGGCATAAGACACACCCCTTGGCACGCCCCCTTAAAGGAGAATTGTACAAAAAAAACAAGATTGGTTAAACCCACAAGTGCTTTTTTTAATCACTACTATTCCTTTATATTGGCTTATGGAATTTACAAATGCAGCTATTTAGAAATCTGATGAAAGGTTTAGGGCTGGAAAACACTTTTTGATAGATAAAAAGTGCATTTTATATACATCTATATAGATCAGACCAAAATGAGGGACAAATGAGAAGAATGAGGGACATTGCTCCAAATCAGGGACAGTCCCTCGAAATCAGGGACAGTTGGGAGCTATGTAATCATATAATAGTTAATGTGAATGTGTGAGACACTAGCAGACGAACCGACCTTTCATGATAGTTGTCGAGTTAACCTCCCTGGCGGTATGATTCTGTCTGGAATTACTTACCAAAAGTGGTACAATTATTTTGCAAGGAAATTTGGCGTTTTATACTGTAGGCCTGTAATTTTTAGGAATAACTCACTTAAATCTGACCAAACTAGTCTTGTAGGCATCCCGGGTATGATTTTTTTTTTAAAAACAAAATTATAAATTATGATATAATAAATAATTATAAATAATTATAACAAATAATAATATAATTATAATAACAATTATTCAATAATGTAATCAACTCAAAATCACTGAAATTTGCTCAGTTGCAGAATTGTCGCTGTCATTACCTTTATTTTTTTATGACGAATTTCCCCACAAATTGCTATCGCACAATTCTGCAAGTGATTATAATTTATTATCGCTGTTTTCTAGCTGCTCTAAAACCATTTTTGACATAAAGGGACACTTTTGCACAATCTACAGTTTGCAGGGAGAAAGAACAGTTTTTATTATACAAAAGAACATGTAGGGCACTGGGCAGACCACTAGGGACAAGGGGTGTGTATTTTTTACATAAAGTACTGTAATCTATAAGATTACAGTATACTGTGTGTATTGTGTTTATTTACTTTTTTGAATTTGGCGCCGTTCTCCGCCCCCGTGCGCCGTAACGTCACGGGGACACTGTGAATCGAGCGAGGAGGACCCGCTCGCTCACACAGCGGAGAGACATCGCATGATCCAGGGACAAGGTGAGTAACTTGTCTGTGGATGCTGCGAGCAGGTAAGCCGCGCCGCTGCACACTCTGCACAGCTACCCCTAGCGTGACTACCGATCGCAGCATGAAAAACCCACCCCGAGTCACGCTCGGGGATACCGCCAGGCAGGTTAAAGGGGTTGTAAAGGTTAAAAAAAAATTCCCCTAAATACCTTCTTTTACCTTGATTATAAGTTCAACTGATTGTATATTATTCCTGTATTATCTGGGTTCTACCCTTTCTTGGAGTTCAATAAAAATTATATTTGTAAAAAAAAAAAGTCTCGAAATGCTGGTATAACAGGACAGGATGAGTGTATAAAGGTCATTTTCTGACAGACATAATAGATTGCCATTTAACTAGACCCAGGGACAAAGCCTGAGTGCGACTCCTAAGCAGCAAAGACATGACGGAAGGTGGAGTTGGGTGACGTAGAGGAGGCGTCACATAGGAGGAGAGTCAGAGTACAGAGCAGCTTAGCCTTGTACTGTGTGCACGGAAGGACAGATACATAAAGATACATTCCTCAGATCTCTTCAGAATTGGATATTGTGAGCTTTTGAGTCTGCGAAGTCCCTTTGTATAATGACACATGGAATGTATGGAGGAGGAGGTGTGACAGGGGCTGTAGGAGGGTAGTACAGAGAGGGGGGATGGGAGGGATGGACTATACACCATGCAGAGCTGGCATGGAGGAGGAGATGTGCAGCTGGACGGATGAGGAACAGCCAAGTTTTCGGTTATAGTGGGCCCTAGAGTTCCAGCGGCAGCTAATACAGGTTCTCTTTATTCTGCAGCCTTGACCTTTGTACAGAAGAGGCGGCACCGGGGACACGGAGAGCGCAGGACACGATGATCTGCATACTGCTGGTGGCAGGACACGGCACGTTGCTAGAGAGTCACATCAAGGTCCATCTCTTGCACTTCTTATCTCATATTATTTCTACTGTTTATTTACTATAAGATAATAATTCTGGGTTCACACTTATGCAAATCCTACGCAGATCCAAAAAGCATATATTTGCATGTCATGTTAAAAAAAAAAACATTATGAAGGGTGTTTATATATACAGTATTATTTTATTTTTTCTTGCCTAGTTTTTATAGAAGATAAAATCACAGATGTGACCACCCCTCTAAAATTCCCACTAAAATCACATGGAAACCGCACATGCTAAGCAGAATTCACATTGCGATGTAAAAAAAATCGCAATGCGAATTCGCACCGCGTACCGCTTTAAATTTGCACCACATCAGTGTGAACCAGGGCTGAGAGTTATGCCGTGTACACTACACACGATTGTTTTTTCCGATGAAAAAAGTCAGATGGACTTTTTTTTATCGGAAAACCGATCGTGTGTGGGCCCCATCGGACTTTTTTTCATCGGTGTAAAAAAATAAAACCTGTTTTAAATTTTTCCGATGGGGGAAAAAAAAAACAATAGTAAATTCCGATCGTCTGCGTGGAACTCCATCGGAGAAAAATCCATGCATGCTCAGAATCAAGTCGACGCATTCTCGGAAGCATTGAACTTAATTTTTTTTTTCGGCTTGTCGTGGTGTTTTACGTCACCGCACAGGTGATCCCATTAGCCAGCTAGCGGAAGCGACGCACAGAGGACAGAGGAGCCGTCGCCTGACCCTTGCTACCTGTCCCATAGCTCACCGCCGTCACCCGTCATGGGATACGTGCCGGTCAGACAGCGGGCGGGGGGCACAGTGGCTGCATATGATGGGCACAGTGGCTGCAATTTATGGGTCACAGAGGCTGCATTTGATGGCCACAGAGGCTGCATTTGATGGGGCACAGAGGCTGCATTTGATGGGGCACAGTGGCTGCATTTGATGGGGCACAGTGGCTGCAATTTGATGGGGCACAGTGGCTGCAATTTGATGGGGCACAGTGGCTGAAATTTGATGGGGCACAGTGGCTGCATTTGATGGGGCACAGTGGCTGCATTTGATGGGGCACAGTGGCTGCATTTGATGGGGCACAGTGGCTGCATTTTATGGGGCATGGTGGCTGCATTTGATGGGGCACAGTGGCCGCATATGATGGGCACAGTGGCTGCATTTGATGTTTTTTTCAGTATTTTTCTGAATTTTTCAGTTTGTTTTACTAAAACTCAGTGGCGGCTGGTGCTCCATTTTTTGAGGGGGGGAGGAATGCAGTGCTCTGCGCCCTGAGCTCACCCCTTTTTTAAGCCAATTAGAGCCTAATGCCACGTTCACACGATCGAAAATTCCGACAAGAAAGCCGTGGATTTTTTATTTTTTTACTGAATTTTGGCTCAAACCTGTGTTGCATACACACGGTCACCCAAAATTCCGACCGTCAAGAATGCGGTGATGTACAACACTATGACGAGACGAGAAAAATTAAGTTCAATGCTTCCGAGCATGCATTTTTTTTTGCGTGTTGGAATTGCATACAGACGATCGGAATTTCCAACAGGAACTTTTCCCATCAAAAAATTTGAAAACCAGCTCTCAATTTTTTGCTGTCGAAAATTCCGACAGAAAAAGTCAGATGGGGCCTACACACGGTCGTAATTTCCGACCATAAGCTCAAATCGAACTTTTTTTTTTTTTTTTAATTCCGATCGTCTGTACGCGGCATCAGGCTCTAATCATGTGCTTAAAAAAAAAAACATGTAGATTGGGGGGGACGGACACGTGCACCCCCTATGGATGGGCCGTCACTGCTAATACTGGAGAGTACAAAATCTGGTGCAGCTGTGCAAGGTAACCAATCAGTTTCTAACTTCAGCTTGTTCAATTAAGCTGTGACAAAAACATTTTTTAAATCCTGGAAGGTTTCTATGCAGAGCTGCACCCTCCAGTTTTTGGTAAATCAACCCCAATGTGTCTGTCCATGCCTTCCATTACACCAGGGGTGGCCAACCAGTGGCCCGGGGGCCACATGTGGCCCGCGGAGCCCTCTGATGTGGCCCGCGACCTCCTGCTCTGGAATGGTGGGTTGACAAGCCCAGATCGCAGGTTGCCAACCCGCCATACTGCAGCATCAGTGTTGTAAATGGTAGTGGTAGAGGAAGAAAGGGGTTGCGGAGCAGAGCCCCATAGGCCGATGCTTTATCTACAGCTAGTCTATGGCAAAGTTAAGCTAACCCGCAGGATAGACACAGGTGC